>NW_019384501.1:146446-254718 GCF_000671375.1 Centruroides sculpturatus | reverse complement strand
TTAACTCGTTCGACTTTACGAACGTACCCAATGTTAACTTTACATTCCAAAGATAAAGTTTTTCTTATCTTGTTTGATGCAGAAGAATTAGTTCTACTACGTTTGGATGACATAGTAGAGTCTCTCGAGTCTCCGTAGATATAACAAACACAGAAATAAATAACACAAAATAAATTGTAGCTATGTGTGGATTCCGCGCGACACATCCGAACATATAAGCTGAACAATAGTGTGGGGGGGAGTGAGTAATCAAGAGTTTCGTGGCGCTCAAACAAAAGACGAATCGACGAGATTTGAAAATCGCGTAACTCTGGGTTCGCGTAAGTCGGGGTATTACTGTAATATAATTTGTTGTACATATGTATTATCTAAGATTTTATTAAACATTTTTTTCTAAATTATTGTTTTCTTTAGTTTCCGGTCCCAATTAAAAATAATTTGTATGTATTTATATGCAAAATTATACCCCGACTTACGCGAATTCGACTTACGCGGTTATCACTCGGTCCCACCTATCGCGTAAGTCCGGGGTATGACTGTATTGTATTCTATAATCTACTTGTAAAAAATTCCAAAAATTAATTAATTAAATCATTAAATAAACATTTATTAATATAATTATTTGTCACCAAGCTTTGCTCCCCTAGAAAATTTTCTGCCCACGTTCATGAATATTACAGATTCTCTTACTTCTTCAAAATACTTTTCTACTTCTTCTAAGTCTCGTGTCCAAGGTGGAAAACTTAAGAATGCCATCATATGATTTAACTGTTTCGAAATATTTTCTTATTTTAAAAAAATTTAAGAAGAAAAAAAAAATAAAAATATAAAGATTTATTTCGACTCACTTTATCTTGAACTGCTTCTTTCGTTGGTTTATCTAACCATGTCGATTGCTCTATCATTTCTTCCATAGCTTTCTTCATATAATCGATTAATTCTTCGTTCTAGTACGAAATAATAATAATCATATTATTGACGTAATGTTTTTATTATCATAAATAAATAATATATGAATAGAATATTTACAATAGTTTTCTCTCTTCTGTAGTTTCCGTACAGATAATCTAAAACTGGACTAGCTGTTTTTACAAAGAAGTGATTACACACAGACCATTTTATATCCGTACTTGAAGAAGTTTTATATTTTAATTTACGTTTAATATTATTTTGATTCTCGTTAAAGTGATGTTCCAGCAATTCTTCGATAAATAAGGCTCCACTATAATTTAGTAATAATCTGAAATATAAAGAATAAAATTGTTTCAAAGTTTACACGACTACTTCGACTACATAACAGACAGACAATACAATACAATAAGGAAAGGGAAGAAGGCCGTACTCGTAGGTGTAGCCTTTAAAAGGGGATGAAAGGAAAATACGAAGGGAGAGAATGAGAGAAAGATTTGTAGCAGAGGCCAAGAGGGTGAAAATGTTGAAGAGTGGAAAGGGAAGGGAAAATTGTGTGACGCATGGGGAATTTATTAAATTAGAACAGACAGACAGTAAGAATTTATGGGTATACAATTTTTTCAAATTGCAGCCTAACCGACCTGCAGAGCGAACAGATAAAAAGCTAGTAAAATATATTCTAAGTGCAACTAGACACAAAATGTGTAATGGAAGTTTTGATTTGTGTAGTGAGAATCCCATATTTGTGCAGTAATTAATTATCCGATTCTGGGTGTATAAGTCTTCTGATTATATTAATAGAGCTTCAGACCAAAAGTAGCGTTGATCTAAGATTATCGTTGCATTCTAGATTTTCGGGGGGGGGTTAGAGAGTCGAACACATTTCAAAAGAATTAAAATTAGAAATGTTTTCAAAAACAATAGGAAAAACTGTAAAATTTCTAAAATTTATAAGTCAACATTGTCCAAAAACGTGTTTGTTATTTATCTACAAATTGAGCTTGCTGTATCATTTATGACTTTTCTAGCTCTTTTGGAACTTGAAAACACTATCACTGAATAACCGCTACTACAATTAGTATTTTATTAGTACATAGATATTAATTTTCTGACAACTACAGTAAAACTTAATGTTTGTAACTCGAGTATTTCTTTAACTCGAAGAAAATGAAGCACTTGATAAGTATCAATGGAATAGCGTAGGAATTTAACGTCTCCAACTTGAATATTCTTAACTCGAGTTTTCTCCAAGTCGTTTTCACGGTCCTCCGACAATAATTCATGTTACTTTCAACTTTTCCTTTTCGAATTTTAATTTTCATTCTATCCAAAGTGATCCTTGTTATCGGATTTCAATGAAATTTCGGTTACTTATACAGTACATACCGTCTAACACTCATTTGAAGACAACATTCAAGTTCTCTCAACAAATCGTATCTGCAAAACTGTTAGATTCCATTAGTTACATTGAATATTTTGCTGAAACCTAAAAAGATACATTTCTACTATAAACTTTCTGTCAAGGAAAGGTAAAAACTGATATTTTGAATTATATAAAATACAGTATTATATCATTATTGTAAATTAATGTATTACAGACTTAAGTCTGGTTCGATTTGCAGATACTTTTAGCTAATATAACACTATCTAATAAAAAATAAGTATTTCCCCAAGATGGAAATATCACGTTTTGTTCTGGACCATCTCAATTAGCATTAGTACGCAGTTCTGTGTGAGGAATTAACCAACTATTTGTTTAGTTTGGATTTTTAAAAGACGTAACATCAATGATCGACATCGTGAAGGAATTCTCGTATCTCTCGGAAGCTCTACAAAGTGGCAATGTAATCATTAGAAAAGCTATCTCGACCTTTAACCACCAAAATTTAATAGTTCAGACTCCTAATACCCAAACCTCCTTGAAAAATTCTAGATTTTTTCGACAAAAGACACAGGAGTTACTAAGCTTCAAAGAGAATGAACAAGCATCATAAATATTTCTATACAAGATATTTATGAGTTAGGAAAAATAATAATAAACTTTTAAATATTTACATAAACATTTTATCTTAAAAAATAAAAAAATGTCGGATAAAATATTATAAAAGACGTCAGCAATTATTTAATTTATCGTTTGTTAAATTCTTAAATTTAAAATCAATTCGAACGAAAGTTAATCGAATTAGACTTCATTTTTTTTCTCTGGAAGCGATTTCAATTCGAAAACTTTAAAACATGACTCGAAACTGGATAGTATGGTTTTTGGGATTGTATTGGGTAAACAATGGATTATCCATTTCTACAAAAGGTGGGGTTAACTACAAATTAAAAAGTATTTCTAAACGTTCCTATCAATATCCGGATGCCTTGAAATACAGTGGATTCAAAGCGAATCAAGAAAACAAAATTGTAGAGGAAGTAAATAATCTTAAGTCACGAACTTCAGAGGATAGTTTTGATGCTGTGTCAAATAAAGTGAGAGTGGTAAGTGAATTACATTTAGAAAATATTTATAAATTGAAATAACTGTTCGACGAAAAGTTTAAAAAATTTATTTCAGTTAATAGTTCTATTTTCTAGTAATAATGTTAATTTAAAATGTTTAAATGATCGATGAATTTAATTTTTTTTTATAAGCTCATCAGCCTTTATAATTATTCATTACGGGTACTCCCGAGAAGGGAATTTCAGAATTTTCATAAAAAATCCTCCCGAGAGGAATCCCTCTTGGCAGATTGCCCGGGCATTCTGTTGCCGTATCCCATCAAACCAAACCATACAGCTAAAGTGATGAGCGAACCAGGGACCAGTTATCAATGTTCATATTTTAGACCGTCCACCAGTGTCTAAGTAGTTGAAATCGCTCAGCCACTGATGGATGGTATAAAATATGTCATTGTCCATAATCGGATTTAACGATTTCGTGTTTTGTATAAAAATATAAAAAAATAGAGAGAATAAAATATTTGGTCGAATTTAATGTAAAATGAAACTATTATGTAGATATAAAAGAATAATTTTTAATAATATAATTCTGTAATATCTTTGTAGATATGGAGTGACGAATTAGCAAATCTCGCTAAGGATTGGGGAGATCAATGTAAAAGGGAATTTGGTCCTCCTGGTTGTGAGAAAAAATTCAGTCAAAATAGAGGTTCAATCAACAAATCCTTTGATGAAATACATCTATTAAACGAATGGGCCAATGATTCTAATTATACCTACGAAACCAATAAATGTAATGGTAATTGTGATTCATTCAAAAACGTAAGTATTAAGCATTTAAAATCGACAAAGTTGTATTTGATAAGATCAAATTTTAATAATAGATTTAATTTAAAATTTAATAGATTGTATGGGCCGAAAGTTACGCAATTGGTTGTTCAAAATCGAGTTGCGAAAATCTCGGTTCGGGCCATTTCATGATATGCAACATTTATCCTCCGTAAGTTCAAACACATGAATTTTATATATTGTATTAATTTTTATTCCTTTATTTCATCGAAATCTATCAAATTTATTAAAACTATTTTATGCAATCATATGGGATTGTGAAGAAATGTTAGTATACGGTCATGGAGAGAATAAGAGAGCTAAATCAAACTAGATCTACATATAAATATACAAACATCTTTTTCTCGATTATATTTAATTACTTTCTAAATAATTTGTCACTGGAGGGAGGCGTTAGGTGCAATCTTTTATTAAATTTAATAATTATAATTATATTAAACAATTTATAATATTCTGGAAGAAAAGAATCGGCCCGGAGCGGGACTCAGACCCGCAACTCTATTCAAGATATGGATGATCTGACGTTTAAACAGAATACTACCTTTATAAACAAAAACTAAATTATTTTATTTATTTAATTATATTATATAATACTGTATATAAATAGTTATGAAGATAAATGACTAGCATATATACAGGATAATTGCCAGATAGTTAATGCAATTAGACGTCACTCTACTTCTCTAGGGGACAAAGGTTCGAATTTTCATCGAGAGCGTTACGCGTGGGCTCCTTTCACGAAATTCACTCTTCATGGCTCACGACGGAAGTATCCAGAAGACGTTATTATTAAATCAATGGAGCAGATAATACACAATAAATGCCCCCATTATGAGCATTGCTCCTCTGAGTTCATAGGATGAAAAGACAAATAAGATGCTCAAGAAATTCTAGCGCACTGAAATGAAAGTTGCAATAACTTAGTGCAGCAGGCTTTACCGCCTTGATTATTTGGCCATCAATTTTGCAATTTTATGAATGTATTCTACAGTTGTATTTCATTGTATTTTATTTGCATTTCTGGGAAGAATAACATAGAAAGAGAGAAGTTTAAGGAAACAAATGCACCGGAGAAATCAAATTAGGTGGTGGAGTTGATTAAGTTGAGCCACCTCTACTAATACATCTGACTTAAAAAAAAGTAGAATAAATTTCTTTTCTTGTGCATTTTACAGATTGTTTTTATTTCAAAGGATTTAAATTTACCAATGTCAAACACAGGAACATCATTTTGTAGAAAGCCACTGGATAAATTTTATACCATGCTCTACAGTTTAACTCTTCAAAATTGATTAAATTTTGAAGAGTTAATTTATAACTACTTTTACGTAATTACGTATATATATAAAACACCTTGTGAAATATTTATTGTACACAATTATTATGTAACATTTACAACAACATAATTAATATTAAAAAATTTATATTATTATTGTATTAAGACTTTTAGAATAAATTATGTAAAAGTTTTCATAATTTTAATTGCTTTCATTGAAAACTAATACTTTATATGTTATTTCACTCTCTTCACATCAATATTCATATTTGTTTTCTTTTTTAGTGCGGATACAAGAAGGCAACCTTATATAATAGGAGAGTATTGTGCCTATTGTTCAAGGGATTATGTTTGTGTAAGGAATTTCTGTGGTAAGTACTAGTTGTGACAATGTATATGAAATATATATTTTTATTAATGGAAGGAAAATTGTTTTCCATTAATAAAAATTTCCTTTATAGATAAAGAAGACAAAAGTGTACCCAAAGAAGTAATCGATTGTATCCAATCTAAAGAAAGTGATGGAATGAATGCTGCTGAAAGTAAGTAAATTTTATATAAATTTAAAATATCTTTTGCCATATTTCGTTTCTGACATTTATATGTTTACCAAATTGTTTTACAGCTCGATCCGGAAATGGAATTATTGCTATAAAAGCCACATTAGCTTTAATCGGATTGTTATACCCATTAAATTTCTTTTAATTATATTATTTCAACGATTATAATTTGAATTATATGTAATACAAAATTTTAAAAAAGTTGTTAATTCGAACATATTAATTTATTAATAAATTTATATTGTGTTCTATTTGAAAGATTCTCTAGCAGTTTATTTCATCCCTTTTCTTATTAAAACCTTTGGTGCATGACTAGAATTTCTAATTCTAAATTGTTACTTAAATTTCAAGAATAATTAATTAATTTTTAAACTCTTACTATGTAAATTATTTTAAAATATATGTGAATTTGAAAAGAATAAGTAGAATTATTACATATTTAAAACTTATTGTTGGTTTGAGACAACGCTACACACGGAAGAACTGGCATAAGGTTACCTCCTGGAAGGACATTCTTTAGGAAGCTAGCCATTATTTACACGCTAAACTAGATGCTAAACACGTGAAGAAAACTCCACGTGAACAGCACGTTGGTGATGCGCGAACCCACGTCCAGTGTTCAGTAGTTTATCCACATTCTTTGCCATTCCTTTTATTCGTCCCACCAGTGCAGCCACTGGTGGGACGAACAGAAGGAATGACAAAGAATAATGTATTTAATTGCAGAAAAAGTATATTAAAAAATAGAATTAAATTATAAAACATGTATAAAAAAATAATAAGAATAAATTTTCGAAAAATTGTTATTAATATGGCATTTAATAAAAACATATTTTCACATTAAATCACTTACTTAATGGATTTAACATAACTTAAAAATGTGTTTTTTTTCTAGTTTAAAAAACATTACTTATACATTGAATAAAAATTAAATTTGTAAAATAGAAGTTATAAAGCTATTTTCTTGTCTTTTTTTCAGAAGTTCTTAATATATATATATATATATATATAATAAAGCTTTCTTTTATCGTTTGAAACTTTGATATAACATATGAAATAAAAAATCTCCAATTTTTGTAAAAATAACTCGTAATCCAATGTGGAATTGTGTCATACGAAAGCTTGACATCTGTATTCATCCACATTGATCCTCTTTTATGCAGCATTAAACGTTCCATCCCCTATAGACTCCTTCCTATTTCTTACTTTAGTTAAATAATTTATTTTTCTATATAGTTGGAATCACAATTCATCGTGATTTTTAATCTTGTTTATCTGTACAGTTTATTAATACAATTAAAATATATAATCAAAAAAATTACTGTTCACATACCTTTCGGAAATGTAATTCTTTTCAAAAAGATCTATGATACTTTTAATATATTTCTTTCCATTTAAAAATACATAATCCTGTGCAGTGATGGTCACTCCTGGTTTTAGAAAATCTTTAAAAATATCTCTTATAAAAGGTAACCAATCCACCTAAATAAATGTAAATAGATAAATAATTATTTAAAAAAAATAATTATTATTATTTATATATCTTTACTTACCTCGGAAAAAATCGAATTTAATTCTTCAATTGTCACCAATTGATGATCACTTTTGTCTTCCATTACTTCAGCATCTGAACGCGATAACTAAAATTGAAATTTGAAATAAATAATTTTTAATTAAAAAGATAATTCATTAAATTTTTTAAAATGTTCTAACATTAGCGATTGTCTTTATTAACCAAAATACATCATCAATATCCTTTTGTATGGAAGCATTATTTGTGTTTCCAAAAGTATAGGTAAGTTTTGTTAATGTGTTTCTCGTTATTTCTGTTTTGTCGTTTAAAGTCGGTTGAGACATCTAAAACAAGAAAAATGATAATAATAAATATAATTTATTTATTTTAATATTTGCATATATATATATATATATATATATAATTGCAGTTTCCTTTCTTAAACAAGCTTATAAACAAGCATTTTATAAGCATAAGTTAAGAGCTAACGCGCTTAATCTAATAGTTTAAAAATGCAATCGAAACAACTAACAACTTACGTGTATCACATTTTCACTTGTATTTAATGGATTTATAAGAATAAATATCTGCAGAGGAGAATTAATAATATAAGTTTTAATAAGCTTCGAATACAATTCGGTCCAGCGAGAGAATGAGCTACGAAAATTGGTGTCTATCAAAGGAAATCCACCAGCTTCGTTAGTCACTTTTTTTATCCATTCTTTGTTTTCTGTATTGAAGTCATCTGTAATACAAAAGATAATCTTAAATGTTTTTAAATTCTCATAATTTTTATTAAAAATTTATTTAAAAAAAATTGCATTTTAATTTATTATATTTTTCAGTTTACCATGTTCTGTGCAAGCATCAAAAGCTTTTATGATTTTTTTTACACTATTGGGTGAATCTTCATTTTGTTTTTCTAATTTAAATATCTCTGTAAGAAGATTAATTTCTATTAAAACGGTAAATTTAAAATAAGAAAATAGTGTTTCGAACCTTTTAGAATTTTTTCCAACTTTTCCGAGGCAACACTTAATGTTCTTGTTCCGTGATCTTCCGAATGATCCTCTATCCATTTACCACAACTGAATTGATAAAAATCTTCACACGGATCGACAGAATTATTCATGGAACTCAATATAAAATTTGCTATTTGTATAAAATTTAAATATATAACTTATACGTGTATAATTTATTAAAACTAAATTTATATTTTAAGAGATTTGTTAAAAATTACCCGACTTTACGCAATAAGGTTCTGTGCAGATTTCTTCCATTTCAGGTCTTGTATCTTAAAGAATAAATTTACAATTTAATTAATCTTCTTATAGGGAAAAGACAATATTATAGGTATAGCTTACAAAGGTTATGGTTAGAACAAATTCAATAAAATAAATTATCAAGAGAATTAAATTACACATCTAATTTAATTCTCAGAAAATTTAATTTAATTTACAGAAAAATAATTTAAGCACGACGGATTACTTTCTATGAGAAAGTACAAATTCGGCTACTTTTTTTAATTCAACGTTTAAATTTTAAATTATTAATAATAACACTACAGCAATACAAAACAATTCAACGTTTTACGAAGTAGCGCCATCTGTGAAGAAAGAAAAACAACAGAGGAAGACACATAAGTACAATACTTACTTTGATTATTATATTAATAATAGCAATAAAAGTAACGTTATTTATGACAAATTGAATTATACATGATAAAAAGCAATAATTTACTAATTTATTATTAAATATTTTAGAGATTTATTACGTAAGATGATAACTATGATAGTTATGTATCATTCTGGAATATATAAAATTTAATTAGAAAATTATATTTCAATGAGCTTTAAGATGTGTAAATGTCACGACAAAGTGTCTAAGCGTGAGGTTAGAATGCATGAAAATGAGATGTGAGGAGATCAATGTAAATGGGGTGAGAAGAGCAAGTGACAAGTTAAAAATTGGAAAAGCTGGGGGTGTGGATGGAGTATGTGCTGAAATGTTAAAATATGTTGGTAAGTGTTGTTGGTATGTTTGACGAGCCTCTTTAGTTTGTGCTGAGAGAAAGGGTGCGTGCTGAATGATCAGAGAGACTCTGTTATCGTTGCACTGAATAAAAGGAAAGGTGACAGCAAAATGTACGATAAGAATTATACAAGTACAAGACTGCTAAGCGCACCAAGAAAAAATTTTGCATGCGTTTTAATGAAGAGGGTGATGAGAATTACTAGGGAAAACATGTGGCATGTTAGTGTGAGTTTGTGTTACATTACAATAGCCCACAGGTGACTGTACTGTAGCTCGGAGATCCTTGAAGTACCGGGCTATTACAAATGTCAGAGATGTAGAACATATTTTGTACACACAAACATACACACATACCCCTTTACTGTGTTTAAACATTTTTGTAAGCGATGTATGTATAATCGTTTGTAGTTTGTTCTTTTTTTTAATCGAGATTGTTTCATTGTTAAGCGGGAGATCATCTCAATATTTTCTCATTAATAAAAGACGTTACAATCAGCCTTAAACAAAACGACGTATAAAGCAACCAAATCTACCATAGGTTAAATTATATGAACAAAATAAAATCCCGTTAATATTTTAAGGTTTAAAACTTCCAGCATTTAATTCCCACTTCATAGAATCAATTTTACTGTTTATAATAAAGGAAATGCAACAACCATAATTGTAAATGATTACAAATCATACCTAATGGATATTATAACGAAAAGACTTAATGAATTTAACGAAAATTTACTAATATACAAATAAACATGCAATGTAATACAATCAATATAAAATTTTATATGCTTGCATTTTTAAAAATAAAAATTCATTACCTAAAATGGCTAAAATAATGACTGCAATTAAAAGAGCTAAGACTAAGATGAGAAGAACTACCACGGCTACACATAGTTTCTTTTCTCTACTTGATCTTTTTTCTGGATACCTACAGGTTACATTGTGTAAATTATTATTATTTAATTTATTTACACAGTTAGAACTACTTTACTTATATACATAATTATAAATTTACTCACTCAGCTTTTGTTCTGACACTTTCGATATCGCTCGTCTGATTCCGTCTCGCAATCATTATTCTTTCTCAAAATTATTTTAAGAAAATTTAAACGGTCCGATATTACCTGAAAACACAATACTATATTGTTTTAAGTTATCATATAATAAAATGTGAATATCGCAATATCATCACATTTCTAGTGTTTACTATGGAAATGTTCCGCTATGTGATGTGTGCTCTCACTTTTTAAGACATAAATGTTCTATCGCTTCACTTCAGCTCTGAAATAAAACGTGGCTTCATCTGTAAACCTTATAATTTTCAATATTGTCCATGTCATTTTGACTAATCTTATACAGTACTTTTCGGGTTGAAGTTTTCAAAAATTGCCGTCCATGTGTCTGTCTGTCCTTCCTTAAATTGTATTCAGATGTAAACTGTAAATGTTTATAACAAATAGCAACAAAATAATAACAGTTATAACCACATGTATGATAAATAAATAATGTACTGTACAACTGAAAGTCTCACGCTATGTAACGTCTCGCTTCATTCTGAAAAGCGAAAGGAAAAAGCATCTTATATTAATATGTTGTAGCTTGGATACACAAGTTTGAATATGGCATTAATTATTATAATAGTATAATACAATTCGATTGATTCGTTAAAAATGAAGATTCAATAATTAGATAAATATATTTAAAATATTGCTTAGAAAAGTGAACTTAAATATTTCATTGAAAATATTTAAGAATATTCGATAATTTGATGAAAAGTATCTTACCTGTTTCCTGTGTTATTGAGCGTTAGTAAATGTTATACAAAACTTATCGACAGAAAATGGTTGCTATAGTCATTGTGACACGTGATATAAGTTGTATACAAGAAGATGATTTCGTCACTTCATACATTTTATCCGTTATGTACGATAAACCATATGTATTCGCTGTTAAATTTTATTTGTATTTAAAATATGTTAAACAATGTATACACAGTAAAACCTCTGTCCACTGACGGAAATATAAAAACCGGCTGTTGTGATCGCTGTTGGAAGTTAATTCCTGTTTAGAATACGACTGAGATGTTCCTCTCATACATCTAACCAACAATAATGCACCAAGGTGATGTACTGCCGTTATTTAGATGTATAAGTTCAATGCCCGCCCAAATCAGAGAATTGAATCAAAATCAAAACAACTAAATATAATTGATACGATTTTAAAATAAATTTTTCAAGCCTTTTAAAATATAATTTTGAGTAAATGACTTCTGAACCACCCAACATATACTACATAAGTCTAATTGATTTTTTTCCTTCCCAATTGCTAGAAAGTTAAAAGTAAAAATCAATTAACTAAATATAAATCTAATATAAGCCACGAAGAAACCACTTAAAAAATTCAAATTTGTAATTAAAATATGAAAAATTTCCATGTCTTTAATTATGAAAAACTGTCTTTAATTATTTCGTTATATTTATAATTAACAGGTATACTTTAAATAGAATAATTTGTTGTGGCTTATATTAGACAAGTAGTAAATAAAAAGTTTTCTATAGAACTGCCCTAAACTAATTAGGAACGAAAAATAACACGCAACTTTAACAATACCAATGTATTATCTAGCTACTAGTACCTAGTAAATAGATATAAACAATCGATTGTGTGACGAGTAATTCAGTCACGTAATTCAGTTTTCTCAACAGTTAATACGTATTATCATTCAAATAAAATATAGTTTTTATTTCATTTTAAAAATAAGCAACAGATAATATTTGAGTGTATTTAATGCTGTGTAAGTTGCAGCAACCAATACACAAATATGCTTGGTCCCTGTAGAGTTCAAATCAATAATTTCATATTATCAATTGATTAACGTTTAGCACCAGCATAGTGTAGTTTATGTAGCTAGCAAGCTGCAGTTATATCCATTACGAACAGGTATGATCTTAAATGGGGCCGAATATAAAGGGTAAAGAATGGGAAACTATGTCTTCACTCCTACTATTTAACAGAGAGCTAAAATATATATATATAAAGTTTTTTTATTAAGGTGAGAAAGCTTTACTGTTTTACAACGAATATTTTAAAAAATGCTTATAAATTTATTTTTATATTTTGGATTATAAAAGTGTCCACTGAAGTATAAAAGAAACCATTGAACATTGGTCGTTGCTTCTAGACAATAAAAAAAATCACGATTTAAAAGGGGAATTGGTGAAGTTTGCTAGTGACTTTTTGGAAAGTTAAAAATTATGGTAAAATATTGCTTTTTCGTAGTTATATAGTCATTTCTGTTGATTCTCAGTGGCATAGAGAGAAACCCCAGTAATGTTAAGAGCAAGAGACGTCGTTATTCTAGCGAACCTACGTTGAAAATTGTGAAATTAGAAGACATTTTTCCTGCTAAATCTAAATCAAGTACAGTAGACCACCCTATAACGTGGGTTCCAATAACGTAGATTCCTATGACGCGGCGAAAAAATTGCGGCAATATTCGTATAAAGACGCTAAAAGGGACGCGTAAAACGCGGTAAAACGTCATTGCCAACTCGTCATTGCAGACGAGCAGCCGAACTATTTTCCGCTGTCCAGCGCTACGCTACGGACAGTTTAGGCGGGTAAATNATAAACTTTCTGTCAAGGAAAGGTAAAAACTGATATTTTGAATTATATAAAATACAGTATTATATCATTATTGTAAATTAATGTATTACAGACTTAAGTCTGGTTCGATTTGCAGATACTTTTAGCTAATATAACACTATCTAATAAAAAATAAGTATTTCCCCAAGATGGAAATATCACGTTTTGTTCTGGACCATCTCAATTAGCATTAGTACGCAGTTCTGTGTGAGGAATTAACCAACTATTTGTTTAGTTTGGATTTTTAAAAGACGTAACATCAATGATCGACATCGTGAAGGAATTCTCGTATCTCTCGGAAGCTCTACAAAGTGGCAATGTAATCATTAGAAAAGCTATCTCGACCTTTAACCACCAAAATTTAATAGTTCAGACTCCTAATACCCAAACCTCCTTGAAAAATTCTAGATTTTTTCGACAAAAGACACAGGAGTTACTAAGCTTCAAAGAGAATGAACAAGCATCATAAATATTTCTATACAAGATATTTATGAGTTAGGAAAAATAATAATAAACTTTTAAATATTTACATAAACATTTTATCTTAAAAAATAAAAAAATGTCGGATAAAATATTATAAAAGACGTCAGCAATTATTTAATTTATCGTTTGTTAAATTCTTAAATTTAAAATCAATTCGAACGAAAATTAATCGAATTAGACTCCATTTTTTTTTTTTCTCTGGAAGCGATTTCAATTCGAAAACTTTAAAACATGACTCGAAACTGGATAGTATGGTTTTTGGGATTGTATTGGGTAAACAATGGATTATCCATTTCTACAAAAGGTGGGGTTAACTACAAATTAAAAAGTATTTCTAAACGTTCCTATCAATATCCGGATGCCTTGAAATACAGTGGATTCAAAGCGAATCAAGAAAACAAAATTGTAGAGGAAGTAAATAATCTTAAGTCACGAACTTCAGAGGATAGTTTTGATGCTGTGTCAAATAAAGTGAGAGTGGTAAGTGAATTACATTTAGAAAATATTTACAAATTGAAATAACTGTTCGACGAAAAGTTTAAAAAATTTATTTCAGTTAATAGTTCTATTTTCTAGTAATAATGTTAATTTAAAATGTTTAAATGATCGATGAATTTAATTTTTTTTTATAAGCTCATCAGCCTTTATAATTATTCATTACGGGTACTCCCGAGAAGGGAATTTCAGAATTTTCATAAAAAATCCTCCCGAGAGGAATCCCTCTTGGCAGATTGCCCGGGCATTCTGTTGCCGTATCCCATCAAACCAAACCATACAGCTAAAGTGATGAGCGAACCAGGGACCAGTTATCAATGTTCATATTTTAGACCGTCCACCAGTGTCTAAGTAGTTGAAATCGCTCAGCCACTGATGGATGGTATAAAATATGTCATTGTCCATAATCGGATTTAACGATTTCGTGTTTTGTATAAAAATATAAAAAAATAGAGAGAATAAAATATTTGGTCGAATTTAATGTAAAATGAAACTATTATGTAGATATAAAAGAATAATTTTTAATAATATAATTCTGTAATATCTTTGTAGATATGGAGTGACGAATTAGCAAATCTCGCTAAGGATTGGGGAGATCAATGTAAAAGGGAATTTGGTCCTCCTGGTTGTGAGAAAAAATTCAGTCAAAATAGAGGTTCAATCAACAAATCCTTTGATGAAATACATCTATTAAACGAATGGGCCAATGATTCTAATTATACCTACGAAACCAATAAATGTAATGGTAATTGTGATTCATTCAAAAACGTAAGTATTAAGCATTTAAAATCGACAAAGTTGTATTTGATAAGATCAAATTTTAATAATAGATTTAATTTAAAATTTAATAGATTGTATGGGCCGAAAGTTACGCAATTGGTTGTTCAAAATCGAGTTGCGAAAATCTCGGTTCGGGCCATTTCATGATATGCAACATTTATCCTCCGTAAGTTCAAACACATGAATTTTATATATTGTATTAATTTTTATTCCTTTATTTCATCGAAATCTATCAAATTTATTAAAACTATTTTATGCAATCATATGGGATTGTGAAGAAATGTTAGTATACGGTCATGGAGAGAATAAGAGAGCTAAATCAAACTAGATCTACATATAAATATACAAACATCTTTTTCTCGATTATATTTAATTACTTTCTAAATAATTTGTCACTGGAGGGAGGCGTTAGGTGCAATCTTTTATTAAATTTAATAATTATAATTATATTAAACAATTTATAATATTCTGGAAGAAAAGAATCGGCCCGGAGCGGGACTCAGACCCGCAACTCTATTCAAGATATGGATGATCTGACGTTTAAACAGAATACTACCTTTATAAACAAAAACTAAATTATTTTATTTATTTAATTATATTATATAATACTGTATATAAATAGTTATGAAGATAAATGACTAGCATATATACAGGATAATTGCCAGATAGTTAATGCAATTAGACGTCACTCTACTTCTCTAGGGGACAAAGGTTCGAATTTTCATCGAGAGCGTTACGCGTGGGCTCCTTTCACGAAATTCACTCTTCATGGCTCACGACGGAAGTATCCAGAAGACGTTATTATTAAATCAATGGAGCAGATAATACACAATAAATGCCCCCATTATGAGCATTGCTCCTCTGAGTTCATAGGATGAAAAGACAAATAAGATGCTCAAGAAATTCTAGCGCACTGAAATGAAAGTTGCAATAACTTAGTGCAGCAGGCTTTACCGCCTTGATTATTTGGCCATCAATTTTGCAATTTTATGAATGTATTCTACAGTTGTATTTCATTGTATTTTATTTGCATTTCTGGGAAGAATAACATAGAAAGAGAGAAGTTTAAGGAAACAAATGCACCGGAGAAATCAAATTAGGTGGTGGAGTTGATTAAGTTGAGCCACCTCTACTAATACATCTGACTTAAAAAAAAGTAGAATAAATTTCTTTTCTTGTGCATTTTACAGATTGTTTTTATTTCAAAGGATTTAAATTTACCAATGTCAAACACAGGAACATCATTTTGTAGAAAGCCACTGGATAAATTTTATACCATGCTCTACAGTTTAACTCTTCAAAATTGATTAAATTTTGAAGAGTTAATTTATAACTACTTTTACGTAATTACGTATATATATAAAACACCTTGTGAAATATTTATTGTACACAATTATTATGTAACATTTACAACAACATAATTAATATTAAAAAATTTATATTATTATTGTATTAAGACTTTTAGAATAAATTATGTAAAAGTTTTCATAATTTTAATTGCTTTCATTGAAAACTAATACTTTATATGTTATTTCACTCTCTTCACATCAATATTCATATTTGTTTTCTTTTTTAGTGCGGATACAAGAAGGCAACCTTATATAATAGGAGAGTATTGTGCCTATTGTTCAAGGGATTATGTTTGTGTAAGGAATTTCTGTGGTAAGTACTAGTTGTGACAATGTATATGAAATATATATTTTTATTAATGGAAGGAAAATTGTTTTCCATTAATAAAAATTTCCTTTATAGATAAAGAAGACAAAAGTGTACCCAAAGAAGTAATTGATTGTATCCAATCTAAAGAAAGTGATGGAATGAATGCTGCTGAAAGTAAGTAAATTTTATATAAATTTAAAATATCTTTTGCCATATTTCGTTTCTGACATTTATATGTTTACCAAATTGTTTTACAGCTCGATCCGGAAATGGAATTATTGCTATAAAAGCCACATTAGCTTTAATCGGATTGTTATACCCATTAAATTTCTTTTAATTATATTATTTCAACGATTATAATTTGAATTATATGTAATACAAAATTTTAAAAAAGTTGTTAATTCGAACATATTAATTTATTAATAAATTTATATTGTGTTCTATTTGAAAGATTCTCTAGCAGTTTATTTCATCCCTTTTCTTATTAAAACCTTTGGTGCATGACTAGAATTTCTAATTCTAAATTGTTACTTAAATTTCAAGAATAATTAATTAATTTTTAAACTCTTACTATGTAAATTATTTTAAAATATATGTGAATTTGAAAAGAATAAGTAGAATTATTACATATTTAAAACTTATTGTTGGTTTGAGACAACGCTACACACGGAAGAACTGGCATGAGGTTACCTCCTGGAAGGACATTCTTTAGGAAGCTAGCCATTATTTACACGCTAAACTAGATGCTAAACACGTGAAGAAAACTCCACGTGAACAGCACGTTGGTGATGCGCGAACCCACGTCCAGTGTTCAGTAGTTTATCCACATTCTTTGCCATTCCTTTTATTCGTCCCACCAGTGCAGCCACTGGTGGGACGAACAGAAGGAATGACAAAGAATAATGTATTTAATTGCAGAAAAAGTATATTAAAAAATAGAATTAAATTATAAAACATGTATAAAAAAATAATAAGAATAAATTTTCGAAAAATTGTTATTAATATGGCATTTAATAAAAACATATTTTCACATTAAATCACTTACTTAATGGATTTAACATAACTTAAAAATGTGTTTTTTTTCTAGTTTAAAAAACATTACTTATACATTGAATAAAAATTAAATTTGTAAAATAGAAGTTATAAAGCTATTTTCTTGTCTTTTTTTCAGAAGTTCTTAATATATATATATATATATATATAATAAAGCTTTCTTTTATCGTTTGAAACTTTGATATAACATATGAAATAAAAAATCTCCAATTTTTGTAAAAATAACTCGTAATCCAATGTGGAATTGTGTCATACGAAAGGTTGACATCTGTATTCATCCACATTGATCCTCTTTTATGCAGCATTAAACGTTCCATCCCCTATAGACTCCTTCCTATTTCTTACTTTAGTTAAATAATTTATTTTTCTATATAGTTGGAATCACAATTCATCGTGATTTTTAATCTTGTTTATCTGTACAGTTTATTAATACAATTAANGGGGGTCTACTGTAAGTCGATTCCTAACGAAATACGTTCAATTTTAGATGAAAGTTTAATAATGATTTAAGTGAAGTGTCTGCTAGAATCGATTGGCTTGTAAATTGACATAACGAAAACGATGAAAGTTCGACTAAGATTGAAACTAAACTAGAGGGAATTTTTAAGTTTAAGCAAGAATCGCAAAGCAAAGATAGTTTACTTTTGCATAGTGTTGATTCACTGGCAAATGAATTGCGGAAGAAAAATATAGTAATTCAGGGTCTGACGGAGACTGATGATCGAATGGCAAGCGTGCCCAAAGTTGAAGAATTTGCTTGGCGTGCAAAGTACCATACAATTTAACTATTCTAATTTAATTTATTTTTTATTTTTTATTCATTCTAATTAATATATATATATATATTCATTTCATTCTTTTAAAAATATTTTTCTCTTACTCACGCATATAAATTATTTTATTAAAGTTTTTATTAAATACAAGTCTAAAACAGAACCAGACAAGGCGCCATTTAATTTTTTGTCACTTCAGAAATATAATTTCGCTGTCTGTGCGATGATATAATTAGAATTATGATTTCAATATAAATCTGGATTTATATTTTAATTAATATTTATTGCTTTTAATTCAATAAAGAAGGTTTTCTTTTTATTTTTTTTTTACTCTCTGTCTTGTGAGTAATAAGAGTGCCTCATTTGACGTAATGTAATCCCTTCAGATAACGTAAGATTCCCTTTGGTAGTTATTTTCTTAAAATTCAAAATTAAAAAAGAAAATTTTGAATAATAACATTAATTTATATCTATGTTTAGTTTAATTCAGTATTAATTTTTAAAGTAAGTATCAGTTCCAATTCCAATTTTCAGACTTTTAATTATCAATTATACATATTAAATATGAAGATATCACTTTGAATTCAGCAGAAAGAAATCTTATGTTTACACAATTGATAATTTTCAGACTTAAACAGCTAAAATCAATTGTTTCTGTAAATATTAATTAAACAAATAAGGATAATCTATAAAAATACAGCTGTCCCTTAATAGTCCGACGTTTTGTAATCCGACATGCTCAGTAGTCCGACGCACCTCCCGTCAAGGTACCCGTCCCCGTTACGTGTCTGCTTGCACAGAAGCATGTCGCGACGTGAATCTCCCCGCCCAATTCTTACAAGATGACACACATTTCGTGTGTTTTCCGTGAGCCGTTCTGTTCGAACAGTTGGAGTAGGGAATATCGTAGGCTACTGCTAGCAAAACAATGCCAAATATGTAATCACTTTCGGTAATCCGGATACTTTTGGTAATCCCACACTTCTTTGGTCCCATATCTTTTCGGATTATCAAGGGACAGCTGTAACAGGAATATTTAATTAAGTAGTTTAAAATTATTATTATTTTTAAATAAAAATTTACCTTCTCTTTCTAAAAGTTACGTTTATTTTATTATTTAATGTTTCAATGTCTTTCTTTTCGCCACTTTCGAAATCGAATATGCCAAAGTTGAGTAATATCAGTTGCACGTTACATAGAGTATTATTTTTACTTCTGCGAATGTTATATATAACCGGGAAACGTATGGCGATCAGTCAAATCAATTTACTTTTAAATTTTGTTCAATTTACAGTAATACGACTCTATCATACATCTAAAGACGTATAAACAACAAGTAAATAAAGACATTCAAACACTCCATTGAGTGATCAGGATCGAATGATACGTTCTTGTTCAGTAATCAAATCAATGAATTTTATATTTATGAAAGGAAAATGGTAATGGCATGTTTTTCGCAGCAAATCTAGAAATGAGAATTGTGTAATTTTCCTAGCTGTTGTAAGTTTTAATTAAAAAATAACTTTTATATTATTAAGCAAAAATAAATAAATTGTGTATGGCACCATCTGTTATCAGAATTTGTTATTATACTTTTATTTACTTTAAAATGGCAAAAACCGTTATTTTGAAGGTAGATGTGACTTTTATAAAATATTATAAATGCTAATAACGAGTAAAATCGTCATTAAATTTTACTCCTCTCGAGATATATGACCCTCTTCTATCTCCCCAACCTCTCGACCTTTCATCACCAAAATTTAATAGCATCAATGCCCCTTATACACAAGCCACTGTGCCAAATTTCGTTCTTTAATCTGTACACCGTTTTGAGATTTTAAGCGAAATAGACGTCAACACACACACAAACTCACGTACAATCGACCTCCTATAACGCGGTAGATACGTTCCACTATATAAGAATTTCACGTTGTAGGAATCCTTAAATACATGAACCAATCACAGCCCGGCACGTGTGCAGTTTACGGACTACGGCTGTTTGAAAAGTTTTCTTCCATAAAATTAATCGATTCTAGACTAATTTGACTCAACATTTTCAAAACACGTATAATTTTTTGGGAATAATCCGTATAAACTATGCTATAAACGAAAAATTGTAGGATTACTTACAGAGTGTGCACTGTTCGACGACGCCATTACTTAAGCTTGTTTTCGTCGCGGAGCAGCGCACCGAACGGCGGACGCGTTTTCTGATAAGTTATTTTTCTGCCAAAAATTCGCTGAACTTTGGACACATCATTAATAGAAATAATTTTTATGTCCGTTGAATAAGAAATGTTTTTTTCACAAGAAATGTATAAAATTACAGTACTGTATTAGACTTACAGTACCTAATTTATATACTGTACAGACGATAGAAACTCAACTTGCCCGCCTAAACTCTCCGTAGAGTGTAAGTAGTTCGGCTGCTCGTCCACTATTGGTCCAGATTCGACCAATCCTGTCGCGACACGAGTCGGCTATGACGTTTTACCTCATTCTACGAGTCTCTTTTAGAGTCTTTATACGAATACAGTCGCAATTTTTTCGCTGCGATATACGAATCCGCATTATATGAACCCGCGTTATAGGGGGTCGACTGTACATACATATCCACGATTTTTTTTTCTTTTGCTGTTCTTTTAACTATTTTGGATTCCGGTGTTCTCAAAACGTACAGATTTGTAAAAATATCGGAAGGTTAAATTTAATACGATTCCTTTACTTTCTTTTGTTATACTTTCCATTGTTTACTCTTATACTATCCCGGCTATTGTGTATACATAACAGCCAGAAAAGTAGAAAAAAAATACAGTAGAGCATCGATTATCCGAAAGTCAATCATCCGAAAGAATTCCAGTCGGCAAATTAAAATTTTCGTCAGTGCTGTGGCGCTGCAATCTTTGGCTATATCTTGGGCTACTCAAATATTTTACGTTTTTGATACTAAATTAACATCTGAAGTATAATTTTTTATTGTTTTTATATTTTTCAATATATTTATTTTGTTTGTACAAAATAAAAAGATAATTTTTAACGATACAATAGTCTCCGTTAGGTTTAACATCGACGAAAATTCAACGCGAAGCGACACGCAACGGAGAAAAATGTCAAGATGGGATAAATTAATATATTTTTTCGTACATAATCGGTTATCCGAAACATCGATCTTCCGAACAACCCCAGTCCCCAATTGATTCGGATAATCGACGCTCTACTGTAATAATATAAAACAAAAATAAAAAGTATTATTAATTAAAATGACTATACATTCTCTTCGCAGCACCTGTTCATTCTCATTGCTTTTTGTTTATAATATCAGGAGTAACCGTGACTCCCCACCAAGTAAGAAAGCCACTGACTGACTAACATAAATTAGAGTTGCCGATTTTCGGAGCCCCAAACATCTGAAGTAATTCCAAATATCTCATTCGAAAGAAAATTGTTTTCTTAGGTAGTATGCAAAATTTCAAAGATTTTCTGTAATGCGGTTGCCGAAATATAAGCGATTGAAAAAAAAAAAAAAAAGCTATATTTTCTTTTCTTCACCAGGCACTGCAAATGCTCGTAGAGGGAAAAAAAACTGGGTGTAGAAAGCTCAAATTTTAAACTTGAACTTCTCTCGTTGTCAGTGAGATGCTCACGAACCGGATATAACTTATAAGTCAAAGTTCACAGAGTTTCCCATACAGCTAATTCAGTTTTATGCTTTTTTCCTTTATTTTATGCTTGTAAAAATAAAATATTCAATTCGTGTGTTACAAATACTTAAAAAGTACAACTAAAATAATTAAAATACGCCACAAAAATCCATTTTAAAATACACGCGTGCTATCGCAACTCTTGCCAATTTAGCCTACTGGGAGCAGTTGTCCATAGAACGAAAACGAAGGGTGAGAACACTAGCAGCTCCCCAACCCGTTTATCTATCCCCAACCATGACATAAACCAACATCTACAAACCCAATCGATGAACATACGTAATAAGACAATAACTACTGGATTATTTTAAAAAATATGAATACATTTTTATTATTTTATTTAATCAAAATAAACATTAAAACACATTCTTCATTCATTGTACACTTAAGTTTCAATACAAATCATTAAACATATATTACATAAATATGATATTAGAATAAAATACAGACACATATAGCCTATACATATATGTTCAAATAATTAATTTTAATTACGTTCTTAAGTGCTTAATCTAAGTTAAAAACGTCGATGTCAATATATATATATATAGAACATAATATAAAAATTAATAAACTAAAAAATTCAATAAACTTATAGCATAAAATATATATGTCGTATGACATTATCATCATTAATTTTTTTTTATTTTATTCAGTTTATTAGTATTATATTGTATTAATAATTAAATTTATATATATATATATATATGTTTACTTAGGGAATATGATCCTTGTTGAAAAATTATATTAAAAATTGCAAATTTTGCTTGAAGCAATTGAAATGAAATGCAATTTAATTTCTAATTATTATCCATGGACACGAATGCATTATCCTTAGTTACTGAAAGCCCTAGGATTTCAGATTGACTATTATTGGAATTATTCGAAAAATATAAGCAATTGATAAGTAACGAGACCAATATGGAACATATTTATACAAAGGAATATTTAAACCGATAACAATTCATTTGTTCATGGATTTGCAATACGATAAACCAGAGCTGCAAATCGCGATATTCGTTTAGATTTAAACAGATTTAAAACTAATTAAAGTAGGAACAGATTCAGAAATTGAATTGAAAGTAGTTTCAGTGGACGAACTTCGACAAATTTGTTTCGTTTGGCAAACACAGCGAAATTTTCCACACGATGAACATGTTTTAAAACCTCGTAATTCTAAACTTGTAATTTTATCTTTATAAAATCTTAAAATTCTTTTATTACAAACGAAACCAAAAAATATAAAAAGACCTTGTAAAGTATTAAAAATAATAAAAAGATAAGCTAATATTTCACCAACGAGCTTATCACGCGGATACCAAGCAGCAAGGAATGCAAGGATCCAAGTGAAACCCATGACTGTTGCCATTCGGAGATATAAAAAAGCATCATTTTGCTTCTGCTTTTGATCGGATTTCGATCGAATCATTTTTTGAACGACTTTAATGGCACGAACTGTAAAGCTAAATAGTAAAATGTTAACAATTACAATGATGGCCAATGGAAATGCAAAAAATACTAATGCAGCTTTGGAATTTGTTATCCAACAAATATCGTTATAACCATAAAAAGCACCAAAAGTTGGATTAAAATTATCCATCAAGTATGAAAATAATACAATAACAGCGGGCATGCCATAAGCGTACAAAATATACCAAAATAATGTTGTGATCTTTCTCTCTAAATTCAACATGTTCTTGTTTCCAAAAGTCTTATATAAATCGTAAGCCATTATGTTCATCCAAAATAATGATGCTAGAATTTCAAAATGTGTCAAAATCCCTACAATTTGGCATAGAGTTCCTTTGACGGTTCCTCTTTGACCGAGAAGAAAGGTTATTTGCATTAATAATATTGAAGTTGTTAAAAATATGGTATTCCATCCCGGAAGATTTCGCAATTTCGAAAAGATAATATATGTAAATAACACAATAACTAATGCCGTTATTGAAACACAAGAAAGAATCAAACTAAGATAAGCTTGAATTTTATCAAATTCCATTATATAATCCTGTTTCATCCAATTCTTAAATCTAGTTATATTATAACAAACAAGAACACTATCATTCTCGACACGTTCGTAAACAGATAAATCCATAGAAGGGCCTAATTCTGAATTTCCTGTATATATTAAGGTGCTATTTTGTAATATTTTATACTCGTCTTTTTCTAATTTTAATCTAGGACAAGATGGATCAAGTACAACCTTACTATGTTCACATACGATGACGAATCCACTTACATTTATCAAATTTTCATTATGTCTAGATCCTTGAAATAGTATATTAGCCACAAATTGCCCTTTAGAATATGTTTTACCGGTTTTGTTAATGTATAATTCTTTAATCATATTAGAGCTATTATTGTCATTATTTAAAATTAGTGTAAAATCTTGATTCCAGTATTCTTTGTGTTGTCCTCCTCTTGAAGCGGAGCACCAAGTTGATAAAGTATCTATACTTTGATGAATCTGAGATACTTTACTTTTCACATTTGCTATGTCTAAGTAAAACGCATCAAGAGAAACAGAACTTGCCATCATCGATACAATATTATCCACGGAAGGTTCCTTTTTGGAGCTATTAGTACTTTCGCATAATTTAAATTCAGCTTCAAATTCTATTTTAATATCCTCCGAAACATTTCTGGTATAATTATCATTAGATGTATTATAAGGTATTAAAGTAATATTCATATCTTGAATGCGATTTGCAGTTATTTGAAAAAATACAGCAAGAGATTCTTGTAATTGTTCCTTAAATATCCACTCATTTGATATGTTATGTTCAATTAAATCAGAAAATTCTACGTTAAAACTTAGTGTTAGATGAATACAATTTGAATCTACATCTATCATGTCTGGTCTTTCATTGGGATCCGTATTATCAATTACTTCTGATTTTGGAACGCATTTGAAATCTATCAATACATATTCTGTACTGCAATATAATGTTCGACAAATGTTGCTGAATGGATCCCAAATTTTTGATTTTCCGCAACGACGTTGATTTTTGATAATTTCTTCTTCGTCTTCGGTCGAGAACATCATTCGTTCTTTGCCATCCAGTCCAAAATTTAACAAAATAGAAAAGGCTGCAGGTATGTTATCGTTATTTTTACCTCTCGATAG
The DNA here is from genome assembly GCF_000671375.1 of Centruroides sculpturatus. Classification (NCBI taxonomy): domain Eukaryota; kingdom Metazoa; phylum Arthropoda; class Arachnida; order Scorpiones; family Buthidae; genus Centruroides; species Centruroides sculpturatus. The sequence goes on along the minus strand of NW_019384501.1, from coordinate 229,413 downwards.
AGTTTGAAGTTTCTCTTCAGAAAATACCTTTTGTAGATGACTTTCCAAATATTTAAGCGATCTTAAACTATTAAATGACCACATTGGACACGATAAATGTCTTAAATCTTCACCGTTACAATAGGCGCAAAAGATATTTTTATAAAATAATTTGGACTTACCACCCGAAACTGGACCTGTAAATTTTCGGCATAAATCGTTCAAATCTTCATTATTAAACTTCATACCTGTTTTGCTACATTTTTCAATTGCGTTGAAACACATTCGTGGTTCCGGGAATAATTCAGGTGGCTCAAAAGTCCAACCATTTTTAGAAATTTCCCATAAAGAAAGATTCTTTCGTTCACCATTACAATGGGCACAGTAAGTATTTAAATAAACCCGACCGTTGCTACTAGTTACAGGCGCAAGTTTGTTACTACACTTTTTATTTAAAATTGTACTCGTGAAATTTGCGGGACAATAATTACCTATGTAAATTTGTTGAGGTAAACGCTCGTTCGTGTAACAAGATGCATAACGTTGCTCTTCTGATGGTGCCATAAAAGTATGGCACACTTCTTCGTAATCGACGCAACAATCTCCGTATGAAGAACATAAAGAATCACAGTAACAGGAATAAGGAGGCGATACGGTTCCTTCTCCACATCTATCTTTGCAAGAATCCCAAGGTGTGCAAATTGTTTGAGGATACCTTTTAATCGATCTCGGTCTTCGTGACTTCAAAGAAACTTTAGCAGGAATTATATTTGCATTAAAATCTGTAGAAATTTTACCAATTGCAGATATGATCTTTTTAGTTTCGTCTTGTAATCCCGTAGTCTCTCGAAGTAAAATCGGAATTAATAAGCAATAAAGATACATGTTTACAGAAAAATAAATGACATACTAACAAATACCAGAAGGTAGACAGCTGTCAATCTGTTCATTTTATCGAATAATATTGAAACCTTGATAGCTACGTTACAGTTTATCTTGTGGAAAATAAACACCTGCATCGATGACGAATTCAAGGCCTTGTGAACTGTTAGATATATTCTTTAATCTACTTAATACACTTTTTTATAAAAATAAATATATATATATATGTATGTATTATATATTTACAGTCTATAAATATATACAGTATAATTAAACATACAAATGTAACGATATACAAATTTAATTCTTGTGCATTATAATTTTTAGAAATTTTGTTCTCGTGAGAAAGATCCTATCCTTTATTTATATCAATTATCTAATAAATTTTCCATTAGGTTTGTTGCAAGTCATCAGTGCGATAAGACCTCTTTTTTTTTAATATTAGCTTTTATTTAATTAATAAATTTGAACTTTGCACAAATTTTTATACTTTATGAAATTTTATTGAATAATTAGAATTTATTTTTACTACATTTTTTATAAATTTTAATTTCCAAATTTTATATTCTACTTCTTAACATTTTCAGTTAATTCTTCACAAATTAGAAATTTAATTAGAGGGCTATCGTTGCCTTGATATTTGCTCTTGGGTCCTCATTTGTCGAAGATCTTCACATGTTATTGATATTTAAGGATCGTCTTTGGAAATTTCTATCTACAAATTTGTAGGAACTATAACAGTACGCAATCACCATCAGCCGAGCGCGTAAAACCATCGATTTGTGGAAGTTGGTTGCGGGTTCGCGCCTCGCGGATTGGTTTTTTTCCATTTTGAATTCTCTTAACAATATTCATTGAGAAGAGTCTTGTAACCTATAATTTTATGACAGCATTTCATAAGGAATACATTCACAAAGTCTTCCCAACGTAGTGCCAAAAAAGTTCTCTCTTCTGCATCTAAATTGTATCGCTACACTTGTATCTCTCTTCGCTCTGAAGATATTCGGGACCAGTAGCGGTCCAAGGGATCCTGGCCTCTACCAACAAAAAAGGAAAACAAACAGTGGAAAATTTTCACAAAAAATCTTTTCCTAATTAAAATTTACATTATGTTTTATCTTCTATTTCTATACTACTACTGAATTACTGAGTTCTTCACTGTTCGGAGCGGTCCCGACTTCTCCCTCAATCTGTACATTCGTTTTCTAAAGTACAAGATAAATAATATACTTTAGTCTGATTTTACATAAACATCTATTTATTCTAGACGTTATTATAGTTCTTCCAACATAAGTTGGCAGTTGTCAAATCAGACTAATCTACTTTTCAATTAGTTGTAGGGGGAGATACTGCTTTATTAATTGTACTGTACTGTACATAGTTAATTGTTTATTCTAGTCTTGAAGCATTGGTATCCCTTTCTCTCTTATGAATGGTTCTCTGATTCGACAAATGCCAACTTACGTTAGCAGGACTATACTTGATTAATATCAGCATAATAGTTTGGAAACTGCCATTATGAAATAATTTTAAGAAATATAAAACACGAGTATCCATTAAAATCTTATGTTTTCTAGAATACTAATCTATGTATTTGTTATTTTAAATTGTATATATAATCAGTTAAAAATTCTGAGCTTTTGACATGGATAAGTGAAATCCAATATTACGTTAGTAATCAAATTTAAAAAAATATTTGCCTAGCAATTAAAGAACACTGATAAGCTTCTATAACCTAACAACAAATTTCCATTTGCTTATCTATATAATGAAAACACATGAAAAACTTTAAATACAATCGTATTAAAATTAATATAGGCCTATGCATTTAAATCTTTTAAAATATTTTTAAAAGTTATTATTGATAATTAAAAATAATTTGAAATATTTTAAAAATTTATTGAAATGGTCTGGCACTGTACAAAATCAAGGCCAGTTATTATTTGAGGCATTTATTTACAGTACCGACATTAGACATCTCACCGTGTCCTAGGTGTCGACTCTCCAGTTTTGGATGTTGAGGTTTCATATGGTAAAAACGTGTTCAGTCGTGATGATCTATTGCTGAAAAACACAACGTATTCTTCAATCTGTCTTCTTTTCTTCTTTCTTTACGGGTCGAATTTACCCATAATGGGACTCCAAAGCACTGAAAAGAATCCTCCAAAATTATCATCGACCGAAAATACCATTTATAGTTAAGCCCTAAACTATGGCTTATCTCGCTTATATCTTACATAAATCTGACAATAATTCCTCATGTCGTATTTTCGCGGATTGTCCGGCATGTCGGGCTATCCGGGAGAGACCATGATATCACATATTTCCCTATGGTAAAAACAGGCATGCCGGTTTAAGTGAGGTCATACATTCCTCAACGGCATTAAAAAAACGAACGCGTTTTTATTCTAAAACTGTGAAACTGTCAACATTACATCAAAAAACTACGATTATATGTTTAATTTCTTTATTTTGTCTTCTTTCTAATGACGTAAAATACTCATGGAATTCCGAAAGCGTTTCTTTCATGTGTATTTTATTGTTATTTAATTCAAAAACGCAAAAATAAGCATATTAAATTTAAGAACTCTCCGTTTATTATCTCGGCTTACACCTATTAACATCGGCTTTGTGTGAAATTTAAGAGGAAGATGTTATTTTTAAAGTCGGGGTTGATGGTCAGTACAGTATAGCCCACACTAACTTACTACTGCTACTACTACTGTCAATAAGTGTTAATTGTTTTATTGTCTTATTATAATATTGACAAGGAATGCATGAAGTCGAGTGTTAGTCGCTTCCTGCACGCACGTGTAGAAGCGTCATCTAGTGGTCGGAAAATATGACAAGCATTAAAACGGTAATTTTGAAAGGTAAATATTATCGCTAAATAGATATACAACAAATATGCCGCCGTTCGATGCGCCGCTCCGCGACGAAAACAAGCTTAAGCAATGGCGTCGTCGAACGGTACACACTCGATAAGTAATCCTACAATTTTTTGTTTATAGCATAGTTTATATGGATTATTCCCAAAAAAAATTATACGTGCTTTGGAAATGTTGAGTCAAATTAGTCTAGAATCGGTTATATATATTGCTGTTTTTTCTTAAAGGTCGAGGGTGTAGAGAGATAATGGAGGTCGTATTTAAATATCCAGTAGGGTCGGACTTAATGACGATTTTACTCGTTAAGCTTTTCGTCATTTTATAATAGTTAAAAATATAAAAAAATTTTAATAAAATATGATAACAGATGGCGCCACCAAAATTTTAAATGTTGCCGGGAAAGTTGAGCAACTTGTAACTGGTTTATTTACAATTTTATAAAGATTTTCCACAGATTACAACTACTTAACGTACTTGTATCGACTGTTATCACACCCAACAACTAAATTGATACAACTAAATCGGATAAATATACAAATATAAATACAATGATACAAATAAATATTGATACAACTAAATCGGAACTATCGCCTATCCAAATTATATACGGCTTTCTAATTATCTCTATCTATTATACTAGTTTGTGCAACATTTTTCCAACTGTGTAGAATATTCTCCTCTGAACTGAACTGACTTTGCAAACACAAAGTCCAATCAGAAGGATTGGACTTTGTGTTTGCAAAGTCCAATCCTTGAATCTGATTGCATGGAAACAAAGACCACCAGAATCGGCGAAAACAACTTTAATATTACAGGAGACCCGAAAAAAAAAATATCTTAAGAAGTTTGGTCATCATTTTATTCTGAAAATGGTCACTATTAGCATATTTTGCTCTTACAAGTTAAAAGCGCCATATTTCTAAATCCGTCAATGTCCGAATCTGTAGAACATATTTGCTGTAATGTGGATAAGTACACGTAAAATCAGAAATTTATACTTTGTGATCATTATTTATTGTCTCAAATCATAACTTTCGATACGTGGCGATTTTAATTTTTGTGTTCTGTCATAGGGAACACTAAAAGAATTTTATAATCGTATCCGTTGTGGGTTCGGCCATGCCCACAATTGGGAATAGCTTAATGTTCTTGTGAACATTAAGATGAATCTTTTTCTTCCGGGTCCATTATAGATTCGGTCAGACCCACAGTGAGGTTGGCCAGATGGAAAGGATGGAGCCCGACATCGAGATCAGACCACCTTTGAAAAATTTGTAAGGTTTTCTACCCGGGTTAGAACCAAGTGCCTTAGTATATTATTTAAATAATAATATATTAATTGATTTAAAGTATAATTTTAAGAATTAATTTAATTTTTAAAATTGTTCTCTCTAAAATCAATATCATAAATTATTATCTAATGTATAATTTATGATATTTAAAAAATATACATTTTATAAAAAGAAAAAAAAGCATTTTATTACTTTCTCCCTCTAGTGGTGACATTTGTAATTACTAGAAATACCCGGATGAGTGACGATCGTAGATTTGGCTCGATCGCCATTTTACTTAAGAAATAAAAAAATAATAAGTTCAATCAAAGTAAAATGTAAGTATTTGGTCAATTGTAATTTTAAATAACTATTTTCGTGTTAAACTTATCCATTTCGATAACTTGAATGTCTTTATTTTCTTACATTTTTATCTAGTATTTGATTTCATTCAATATGACAATAGATAAAAATAAGAACTTAATTCTATTATTCAAGAATTGAATAATAATAATTTATTAGATAATTTCCCCTTTAATATTAAATGTGAACTTCTCTGCACAGCACTGGGTAATGCAGGGAAGCACGCTTTACAGGCTGATTTTTAACCGTATTGAACTTATAAATTCCAGATTTAATTGATAATTTATTTAAATTTCTTGATATTCGTTAACGTTATCTATGGTTTAATATAATTACAAAATATATATCATATATTAACTACAACTAAAAATACAGTGTCTTTTTGAAATAGTGGGACAAACTCTGGGAATGATTCCTCGCTGGAAAATAAGGAAAAACAAGATGTTCCAGACATATGTTTATATGCTTTTCTTCTATTATTTTCTGTTAAGAATCATCTCTCGAAGTTTATCCTATTTCAGAAACACCCTGTATACATATGATGATTAAAAAAAAATGTGCAATATCTTCCTACCCATGACTTAAACTTATGTCAGTAGTATGCACTTCCTTGAATTTGAATTTCTTAATTCATAATTTTCCTTTCATCCTTTTGAATGTCTTCTGAGAATGAGAGAGACAAAAGTTTTGGGCATCCAGGTGATGGCGTATTTGCATGAATATTTGTTAAATTTGTACCGCTTTATAATTTAAAAGGCTAAATTGTTAAGTTTGCGAAAATAAAATATTCTTATTATGTAACATTTTCAGCTATTCTGTTCTCAGCTTATAACAAATGCAAATTTATGTTTTGTATCAACATTTTGTATTTGATACAAACTGAGAAGGCTATAGAAAGACAAAAGAATATTGTTGAATAAAGAATGATTTTAATTTTCTGAACGTAGTTAAATATGATAAGTCTTGCTAAGAGTAAAATATTCTATTTGATTGATATTGATCATTTATGAATAAAATAGGTGCAAAATATTGTAATTTATTGTTATGAAATAATCTACAAAAGGGGATTAATATGAATTTCTGCAAATTAAAATGTTAGCAAAATAATAAAAATATTCCAATAAAAAATTTGAAGTTCTGGTTAAGAAAAATAGAAATTATGGTAATTTATAAATAAAATTTGACATAAACATTGACTAAGTTTGTCAGTCTTTGATAAATTACACAATGTACAGTATTATTCTGAATTTTTATTGTAATTTTTAACACATATTGTTATAAAAAAGGTATATTTTGTATTCTTTAATGTAGAATCTGAAGCAGATATTTTCAACTTTTGTTGCTTATCAATTCTTTTCTAAACTTAGATTTAATTTATTAATCCCTGTATGTTCTTATACAAAATAAGAATAAATTACAAGTTGGATGATTAAAAATAAGTTAGCAATTAATAATAATTTTTTTTTTATTAAAATAAGTCAAAATTCTAATAAAATAATCAAGCCAACTTATTTGATTAGTAATATGATTTGGGCTTGATTTTGTATTTAAGTAAAAACTATTTGTTTTACTCTACTAAAATTGAAAGATACAGTATATCAGATACTACTCAGATATTATTTTTATTAAAATTTTTAAATATAATAAAAAAGAAATTTGTCTACTGACATCCACAAATTACCCGTATTAATTGATCAACCTCCCAGATAAATTGACTGACTCCTCAGATTGCTAGCACCACATTAAGGACATCCGATCTAAAGCATTATCCATTACAGGAAAATTTTATAAAAATTATAAAGATAACTTTTTGCTATGTATTTCTAGCAATTTAGTTTTGTCTTATATATAACTGCTTATTAATAAATTTGACATTTTTATCATAATTTTTGTTACAAATATAACATTCTTCTGTTGAATAAACTTGAATATTAATAAAATTCTTTTAGGTCATCTGAAGTCAATGTTGATGATCTTCCTCCACCAAGGCCTCCAAATCCTCAACAGCATGCTGCTCAGAAAAGAATACAAAAAACTCAGGCTGAAGTGGATGAGGTAATAAAAAAAATTTAACATTATCAGAAATCTGACAATAAATATTTTTTTATAAAATGTAAATAATTATAATTATGAAAACTGTTAAGTTAAAATTCTACATGAAATTTTACTGTCACAATATTCACAAAGCAATGGAACCTTCTGGTTTTTAAATTTTCGGATCAGTACAATTGTTCTAATAAACTTTTTTAAATTTGTAATTTGACAAATTTTACTCCTTTGTCATATAGAAAGTTACTCTTCTTGTTGAATTATTATTCTTTATAAAGTTATCAACTATTTCATTAAACCAGTTATTGCTAAATTTTTTGATTTATGCCACACTGTAAAATGTATAAAAGTTCTCTGGTGCCACTTCATGTTTAAACTTAAAAACTATACATTTTAAATTATGCATATAGCTGTGTACAATAATGACTGTTAACCTAGAAGTCAAGCCTGGGATAACTGTTATTATTATTATTACTACTCTTAGCTTCATTTCTTCCCATAGACCTTACTGGCATAGATGTCCCTACCAGAAGCTTGAGCTCCAGCTGGCATTGCTCTATGGATCAGTAAAATTACAGGGCTCTCCCATCACGACAATATGGTGACCGTGGGAGAGTTGTTATTATTATTATTATTATTACTACTACACTGATTTTAAAATTAACAGTAATTTATATTTCTTGAAAATTGTATATTCTTCTTGCAAGTGTTGTATGTTCTTTTGCCTGATGAAGACATTTTTGAAAAAGTCAAAAGTACTTGTGAAATCATTTCTTTTTGTCATTAAACACAGATAACATTGATAGCATTCTCTGTGTACTGTATATTCTTCTGATAGAATTACATTATAATTGTATTATGGTAATTAAATACAATGCTTATTTAATTAAATACGATTGTTTTTCAATAAATATTACAAAAAACACAAATAGTAAAAAAAAAATAATCTGTTAAACTTCATAGAAACTTTTTCTTAATATCACTAATTAATACTGTTGATTATTTGTAGTACAAGATTTTTCAATTAAATACTGAATTAATTGTAATGGCTAAATCACTAAAACAACATAGAGCTGTTGATAAATTATGTAATGAAAATAAGAGTGGGTGAGTATGCAGGTAATCATTACAAGGGGTGGGAGTGTGTACAAAAATGTTATCTAATGCTAGGGTTTTTAAATTGACTGGTTTTGTTTGTTAAATAATAATAAATTATTTAATAGGGATTAAGCCAAGGTAGTACTTTTGCCAAATGGCAACAACATATCTCATGTTGTGTATTAATTCTTAGTACAATTAAGAGTTGATTGAAGATAAGCATTACATATAATTTTGGAAGTTGGTATGTATGACAGCATTATGAATCATTACAGGGGAGTTGGATAGTATTTAAAATGTATAAAAATAGTGTTGTGTAATTTATAGACTATCTCATACCATAGCAGGAAAAACTCTACTAGAGAGAAGTTTTTCCTGCTATTTAGGAAAGGGAAATTAATTTTGCTACAGTAATTAAAAAAACAGTCTAATATTTGAAAATTAATATTTTAAATAGGATTTTCAAAATGATTATCATTCCTCATTCTACAGTTACCAGCTTAAAATCTTAATAATTTCTTAAAATAAAATAAAAGTAACTTAGCAAAATTTATTAGATTCCATGTGAATGCATAAATATATGATACAATTTTACTGAATTTTTACTTTTTTTAAATATATAATATGAAGTTTTAACATTTACAAACTAATGAAACAATTTATTGAATATATAAAATAGTACTAAGAGCTGAGATACTCATTTAAATATTATTTGAATTTATTAATATAAAATAAGATTTTACAAATTTGACCATATCACATCATATATGTAAAAATAAACAATTTTTGTAGTTTTATATAATACTAGCAGGAACCCATCAAAATTGATGGTTGTATTCATTTAAAATACAGTCATTGGACTCATTTAAAATTTGGTATTCACAAAATCATCAATTCAGCAAATATGGATGTCTGCAGAGGGGGACAAGTAGAACACTTGCCTCCAGGATTGAGTAAAATCATTATTGTTTCATTTAAATTTATATACAATATATATGTATTTTAGTATTGATGCCATAATGTATTTTATAATTTACTTGTAAAAAAATTTCAAAAAATTAAATAATTAAATAAAATTTATTGATGTAGAGAATTCATCCTACATTCATAGATTCTTTCCTGTCAGGTTGTAAAAATTGAACTTCTATCACACTTGATTATGTAAGGTAGAAACTCAATCTATGTAGTTATGAGATCCTTTTTACCTTTCCTTGCCCACTTTTGAACTCCACTTCTCTCTTCACTAATTCTATCATCCTTCCACCTCTATTCTGCTCTCCTCCTTCAACTCTCATCCCTCTCTCCCCATTTTTCCCATTATTTTCTCTCCTTTCTTTTGATTCTTTGTCTACCCTTGTTTAGTTACTTTCTCCCTTTTTACAACCCTTTTTCTACCCTTATTTATAACTTACTACTTGTAAAGAGATTGGATATGGGGCAACAAGACTGCAGTCGGGGGAAGAGTAGGTTCAATATCAGTAAAGATGTAATTATTTGTCTCTAAGCTTTTCCCCACTGAAAAATTTTCTGTGGACATCCATGACAGCAAGTATTTTCTTGGCCCCACTGCAGGTACTGTACTTCTTATCTCCAATTGTCCATTTGTCAAGAGGATCTCCTCCCATGATCCTCTCTCTCAATGACTTCTTTCAGTTTTGCATCCAGGTCCCAGGATAGTAATTTAGCATTCTTAAAGCCAACCATCTTCAACTGTTGGGACTTCAGATTAAGGGTGACAATAGGGTGGCCTGCTGGCAATCACTTTGTCCTGAGCTTTTGCAAATAAAGTATCAGAATTACAGTAGAGCGTCGATTATCTGAATCAATTGGGGACTCAGGTTGTTCAGAAAATCGATGTTTTGGATAACTGATTGTGTATGAAAAATACATTATTAATATAGTATATTAGTATATCCCATGTTTAAATTTTTCTCCGTTTCATGTTGCTTCGCATTGATGTTAAGCCTAACAAAAATTTTTATAATAATAATCATGGCTATTGTATCGTTAAAAATTATTTCTTTATTTTGTACAAACAAAATAAATATATTGAAAAACTAGCTGTACCCGGCCATACATTGCTGTGGCTCAAAATATATCTATTATAAATGTATAACACTCCCCACAGGAAGGAATTTCGAAAAATCCCTTCTTAGTGTACATTCTCTTGACGTACCCTATTAAAATGCAATCAAAAATGCAAAAAAACCGCATCTAAAATAGTATAATAGAAGTTGAGTGCTTCAGGGTAAGCCTTAATTTTGTCCCTCTCCCCCATGGGGAGAAATTTCGACATCTATATAATATACAAGTTCAGACATGTGCACTGCATATCTTGTCAATCACGCGACTGCGCCACGCAGTTACCTATCTCATATACGTATGTGTCTTGCCCCTCGCCACCCACTGACACCAAAAATATAAACGCTTACCTAAATGATATCTTTTAATACTTTATGAATTTTCAGATAATGTCATTTATGTTTAAAAAAAATTGAACTCAGATTTATTGTATTGTGGAATCCCATAATATTTGAAACTTGAATTTAGGTGCATTAGCAGTCCATAGTTTGAAACAAACAAAAATCAGTAATTTTACCAAATTAGTAACAACTAATGATTGAGAATCTTAGTGAAATACCGAGATTTATTTCTATCAAATTGCAAAATTCACATGGGCAAAGCCACAGGTAACAGCTAGTTATTAAATATAATAATGAGTTAGATGGAAAATGATTATATTTTATGTAGAAATTTAGGCCGAGACTCCACTAGCATAAAAATGGGCATAAAACCCCTTGCCGTAAAAGCTTTTAATCACATGACCATGGTATTTTATGCCTGAGCAAGTCATAAAACCAGCATAAAAGTGAGTTGAGTAGTGTTCAACTTTTGATGCAAATATGGCCATAAAATGGTACCATCCACCAATCAGAAGTCATTGAAATCTAAGTCATTGTGACACGGTGCAAAAATGGCAGAAAATGAGCTTTTGTGTATGTTCTCTTGTGGCTACTTTAGAATAGATCTGGAAAGATTTATTGAAAACATCCGAAAGTATTCATGTATCTATGACAAGTATTCATGTATCTATGACAATCCTGATCATAATAATGGATGCCTAAAACATGCAATATGGATGGCCAAAGGAAAATCCTTCAATTTAGAGGAGTATATTATAGAAAAGCTAAGCTTATATTATCTTAATAATACGATAATAAAAGTTAATATATGAAAATAAAGATATTATTTTTACTACATTTGTAAATATAGTACAGAAAAAGCTTGTAGAATATACTGTAATCATTGTCTTTATATCGATATATCACGTATACAATGGTAACTTCAATAGTACCGTCGCTTTAAAAATTTCACTAGCTTCACTGCACTCCAGGTGCAAACACAAAAAGGCCAAGTGATTAAAAGCTATTATGGTGAGGGGTTTTAAGCCCGTTTTTATGCTAGTGTAGTCTCACCTTAGACATAATATATACAGCTTATCAGATACAAATTTCCAATTAAATTCAGCAGAAAGTTTTAACATTGTTTTATAGTGTCTTATATTATTACTAGCTGCAAGTACCCGCTTTGCTGGGTTTTTATTTGTTCATACATTTATATGTAATATAGTTTTTTTATATATATAAAAGACTGTTTCTCTTCCTCTACATAATCTTTCTCTGATTCGATGTGTTTCCCTATAATTTTCAAGTTGCTCTTCTGTCTGATTATTTCTGTTTCGTTGATAATTTTCTCATAGCAATGTTAGACATACTTCTGTTTCTTCCGTGGTTTCATTTCTCTGTGCCATCTTTTGCCTTTGAGATATGATTCGAGACCGCAAAAATTTTTTCTTGCGCTTTGGCATTTTTTTTAATTTTACTGTCTTGCCTGGCACATGCACTGAATATATATTATGGTGACAGACACCATAACATATATTCATTTTGTTTTATAAATGCAATGTAGCATAATAATGATCACTTGGTACTATTCATTCTTTTATTTCAATATTCATTGATACGCATTTATACACACGTTTCGGGCTTCATTTCGCCCCTCTTCAGTCAACTAAAACATATAAAACCAATTTTACATACACAACAACCTGACATATGAATTTAAAAAATTGTGAATTATGCAAGTAGCACATAACATACCTTTAAAATCACAAATTCCATCTTTAGACGTGTATTACCACAAGTGGGAATCATACAGTATATATTGGATTATTTCAAATACCAAGCCAAAGACTTAATCTTACTTGGTGCATACAAGACCCAGACTTTTGCAGTTAGACTTTTCTGGATCTTGAAGACTCCTCAAACTTCTATTAAGTCTTATAAAAATTAATTTATTACTTAGATATTAAACTATATTATAAACCTATCATTACATAAACCTGAAGATATCAAGAAGATCCTAGAATGGACATGTAGCACAGTTCTTTCTTCTTTAATGTCAGTACCAGTTCATACATAATCTACATGATTGAACTTTTCTCTTCAATATCAGTAACATTTCCCACATAATCTATATGATTGAACTTTTCTTTTACTAATTTTTTTATCCTTATTTAATATTAGTAATAGTTCTTACATAGACAACTCAATTAAACTTCACTTTTACAAATTGTATTTGTTCAGCTCTCAGCATCTAGTGGCGTTTTCCTTTATGCTAATTTGCATAACAATGTGTTCTTATTTAAAAATTGTGAGTTAAATTCTCAACTATTTTTCAGATTTCTTCCAAAAAGATCTTCTTCCAAATATATTCATTTAGCAATATATCTAGTGACATTTAGTGCCACCATAATATATATTGCTAAATGGCACTAGAGATACTGCACATGGTAGGCTACACCTCACTCATGATGATATGCAGCCTTACAGACAGGCAGCTACAATATTCATTGATCATCCATTCAACTTTATTAAGATAGTTGAAAACTTTTTGTGTTTTCCTTTAAAGGTATGTCTATGTATTTGAAAATATAGAAGATTGTATTTTGCATACGAATGTTCCAATAAAATACCAGTAGCTATTATAATTATCTCAATTAAAACTCAAACACTATAATCAACTGTCTTTCACTGCAAGGTACCTAAGCCTTTAAGTACAAAGGGACTCTGAAAAAGCAGTAAAAGGCAGATGGTTATAATTATCATTGTGTAGTTTAAATTCTGTTTATTTGAGAGAATTAAAATTCATTAGCTATTCAAGATATTTTCATATTTTCAATATTCAGTGAAATATTTCTTACACTTAAACTTATTAATTATGAACTTTCATTGCAGAACTTTCAACATTTTATATTTTAATAGGAAGGCTTCTCTGTGCATTTTACATTTATTTTATAAAGCTAAACTACATTACTTCAGATTGTACTATTACATTTTAACACTCTATACTCTTTAATATTTAAAATATATATCTATTATTTGTATTTTATCAGTTCAAATCATATCAACAAAATATAGTTAAAGGAATCTATGTCATTCTAGATATATTCTATTTAAAAACTGTCACATTTCATGCTTTACTTAAACTATTAAATTCAAATCAAAGTACATCTCAACGATTATCATCAGCAAACATTTGTATGTTATACAAATAAATAAGATCTTCAGAAAATAAATACGAAAATTGATTTGGGTCCAAATTTGTGTTTGTTTTTTTTTTTTTTTTTAACTTGTAATTCAGTAGAGCAGTCCATATAGTTCTTCTTCGAAAATTTTTCCCTATAATTTTTTATTTACTTATGATATATTTTGATTTGAAAAAGATCATTAATAGAATCTTGAAGTGTGACTTCTTAGAAGAATGTAATTACCAGTAATAAATTTTAATTTCTATTATATAACTTGTGTTATATATAAATATATTTTTTTTATTTTCTAGAATAGTTAAGTCACAAAAAAAAAATGAAATATTGCTTGCTTTTTCTTCTGTTTTATAATTTTAATGCACACTATAGATTTTAAGTTAACATCTTAAAAAAACATTAATTGAATTTAAATGTTTAAGAAAGATAAAAAAAATTATATAATAAAAATATTAGAGTTTAATATTTTCTTTTAATACTTCACATAAAAAAAAGCAAAATTATTTTAATTCTTTAGAAGTATCTTTGTGGTATAGTGAAAAATTTTATTTATTAAGACACATACATGAGATAAAATAATTTATTTCTTGACAAGAATACTGTGAAAATTAAAAGGAGGTATCTGTTCATCTAGTCATTTTACAACTAACCACTGTGCTTTTTCTTTATGTCTGCTGTTTGGATGATGTCATTCAATTGACATGACTAGGTTGTGGATATCATGTGTGCCAATTTGGAGAAAGTACTGGAAAGAGATCAGAAGTTATCGGAATTGGATTATCGTGCAGGTAACAGTGTATGTGCTGGCTGATGGAAATATGACCATGAAATTTTAATTTGGCTTTTGTTATACAGTCAGCCATGGATATTCAAACTACTTTTGTTCCGTGATGTGTTCTTTTGTTTTTGCCTTGTATATAAAGTCTTGTTTCAGCTTCAGTGTTGTGTTGTGACTTGTAAATATAATATAAATACAAAATGAAAAAATAAAGTTTAAATTAATGATAGCCTTTCTGGTTTATTTAAATACATTTAAGGTATAAAAATTTATTGTGTTTCAAAATTTATTTAAAATTTTTAGTATCATAATTTAATCTATTCCAAACTAAACAAAACTATAATTTTGGTTTCAATAGTGTTATCTCTCAACATATTACAAACATAATGAGACATACCATTTGAATTATGTAAATCATACTTTATTATAATATATTCAGAAATAAATTATTCATTATCTTTTACAGATACGTTACGGCAAGAAGCTTCACAGTTTGAACAGAAGGCAGGAAAGCTGAATAGAAAGTTATGGTGGAAGAATTGCAAAGTTAGTAAACCATTCTTTTGTCTGCTTATTATTATTTTTAATTAATAAAAAGTTAGATATAGCAACACTTTGTTCTAATATATTACTTAATGAATATATTATATGAAACTTCAGTATAAACTTTTCTACAATTACAGAAATACAGGTCTACAAAATCTCAAAGCAAACACTGAATGTTATAGAATAATGAAAGTTATTTAATAATGATGTGGGTGATGTTTGAATCATAAAATGTGTAGCAAGTGCATGTGTCCAGAACGGTAATCTGCAACAAAACAATGAATGAAAAAATAGATGATGAAATAGTTGGAATAATTATAGTTTGGGCTGGAATGTCAGCAAAGGAGCAATGAAGCCCATTTTTGTGGAATCTGGGGCAAAAGTATTATCAAAATACTATATTGAGAAGATCTTTTGTCTCTTCTGGGCAGATGCCAAGAGACTGTTTCTAGATGGTGACTATTTCGTCAAGATGCTGTGTCTTCACATAGGACAAAGGCTAGAATTGCATTCTTGCAGGAAAGTAAAATTGCATTTATCAGATCTTCAGAATGGTTGCCAAACAGTCTTGATGCTGCTCCCTGATTATTTCCTTTGGGGCTACTTGAAACAAAGAGTAAAGAGACAAAATGTGCATACATTATATGGATTAAAATGTGCCATTCAAGAAGAAATTACAAAAGTTTTCTAAGAGATGATAGTGTGAACCGCCGGGGAGGGTGTAGGTCTCCCGATCCGGCAACAGGTCGTTAAACCCTTCTCACTGGTCAGGATGGATTAAAATTTTACCGTTCCCGCAGTAACGGGATTAAATGTTTCGGGTCGAGTGGCGGAGGGAGGAGTGCGTCGGTAAGATGACCGGCGATATACGAGTAAAGATGACACCACTTTAACAGGATAACAACGATTTATTAGCTACATAGAGATTACAATAACCAATTTCAAAAGGGAAAATCTGAATCCCTGAACCGCGAAGGACCGAGAGAGAGTTCACAAAAATAAGGTCCATACCTCTTTATGTCTTTGAATATTCTTAAGGAAAAAGGTTGTGATATCCAACGATGTGGTAGAATTAGGATAATAATTCTTCTTCCGGACACAATATCGTATAGGACACAGTATATGAATAGGACACAATATTCTTAGGACACAGTTGTAAAAGTGACGGCGAATGAACGACTCCCCCGAGAAGGGGAAGGAAGGGGTTTTTATAAGTTCGGCGTGGGAGAATGGTCATGTGATCAATTGTTGTGAGGTAAAAGGTACGCGGATGGGTCAAAGTTGTTTCCGGGACCATGCTAACTATCAACTTAGCAGTTGGAATGTGGGATTAGTTTCGAATTGAACGGATGTTTATGTCGAACATAAACGAAAAGTTTTTTTCCCCGTTAGGTTCCACTTTAAGTTAAAGGAAAATTTAATTGGATTTTAAGCAAATACGGGACAATTAATCGACAAATAGTGGGCAAAAATTCCGGATTTCACAATAGTGTGGAAAAATCACAAGACTTAATATTCTCACTAATTGTAGGTGTAGGTGAATTACCATGTGGGGAAGAGACACAAAGATGCAATTTAACAATAAGTTTATATACACAACATAGATATAATTATACAATTATATATATATATATATTTAAGTTCACAAGATACAATTCCACATGCATTTACAGTTCTCACTGTTACAATACTGTAGTCACAGATAGTTCAACACTCCGTAATCCAATTTGTCGCAGGAACAAAGGAACCACAGTAGAGAAGAATATTTCACAATGTATGACAATGTTTCTGTATATATATTCAGTGACACACATCACTTAAAGGGTACTAAATATTATATGAGACCGACGTATAAATTTGAAACATAAAAATTGTCAATGGATCTTGATTCCAATTTGTACTTCACACACCTAAAAAACTGTCCTTGTAAAACGAATGCTGCACTACTACGTACCATTCACCAGTCTCAAGAAGAGCAAAAGAAAGAAAAAAAGCCCCATAGCCAGTTGACGTCACCTTAAATACCCTTCCTGTGCACTCGACAGATTGCCAACCTTTTTCTCCATTGCAGAAAAATAGCCAAAAAATATATATATAAGACAGAAAGCTGCAACCACACAATAGAATAGACTCTAAAGTCTTGGCCACATAGACTGAGGAGTATATATTATGCAAAAGATGGACACATTGAGAAACACAATTAAATGTAAGATTTATAGCAAAATAAAAGTGTTCACTTTTATTTTTTGTAGACCTGTAATTTATTTATAATTTTGATTTAGGTTATTTATATTTCTTTGATTTTATATCAACAGTGATAGGTCAGAAGATCATATAAGATAAAATGACCAGATCTTGAAATCTAAA
Source organism: Centruroides sculpturatus (assembly GCF_000671375.1). NCBI lineage: Eukaryota > Metazoa > Arthropoda > Arachnida > Scorpiones > Buthidae > Centruroides > Centruroides sculpturatus. The sequence continues at coordinate 211,587 of NW_019384501.1, read as the reverse complement.
AAGTGGGATATTAGAGACATGAAAACATGTTAAGTTACATGATCAATTCCAGTTGACAGCTTTCTAGCTTTCTGACATCATCAAAAGTGACAGATTTTACTTATCCATAAAGTCTTGTTAACAAAATGACAATCTGTAGCAATAGTGACAATGAACAATTAATTATGGCTTGCAGTGTAGCTTTGTTTAATTACTGTTTTCTTAACTCAGATACTTAGTAAAGACCATCAACTCTCTTTTATAATTGACACAATTGGATCTGCACAACTGGATAATAAAATTTTTTTCTCTAACTTTTATGCAGTTCTTCTTTAACATATGAGTACAAAAAGAGTTGCAGATGTTTGTTATTTTAGGTAAAGTGTCCTTGTCATTCATTTGCACAAGGATGCAATTGTTTTTCATTTTCAAATGCCCATGTTTTGTAATGGCAATGGTAGATCTTTACACAAGAACATATCAATCCATATCCATTTCCATAGAAAGTTATGGGTTTATCATTAGATATTTTAAATTTTAAATAAACTATAATTTGAAAATATTTATAGTCAATATAAAAATTAGAATTTTTAATCAGAATAAAAAAAGTATAAGCATGATGTTTAATTGTTAACTTCAAAATCATTCAATTTTATTTTTTGAGATTTGTTTGTTTATTTTTTAACTCTCGCTATCCTGTGGGCACATCCAGTTTGGGTTTAGCTAGGCCCACACTGATGTAGATAGATAGTGAAGAATGGGGCCCAATGTATCTTGAGACTTAGTAGTCTCAAGTTACATTAGGCCCAGTAAGATTGCAGATATGAATGTGAATGAAACTGTTGGAACAATGCCTGTAGAAGCAAAAAAGTCAAAGTCTATACCTCTATATGTGAACCTTCACAAGATATAGCTTTGCAAAATTAGTCTACTTCCTGGTGCTACAGGAAGTCATGCTGCACATTCCACTAAGCCTATCATATGTTTAACAGAAAGCCCAGTTCAATGGTCAGATTTTCTAATGATATTTATCAGTAAAGAATAAAGAAAAGTCTGACATGTAACCTTTGCGAGATAGTCACTTCCAAATATGGAACCCTAATGGCATCAGTTTCAGTTGCCATCCTGCTTATGGATATCATGTTTGCAAGCAAGTTATGTTATAAGCATAATGTGATGTTATGTGCGACTTGAATAATGACAGTGTAATATAAAGAACAAGACTTTATTTTCAAGTGGACATAAGATACATAAATATACAGGTCCCAACTCTATTGCATCTTCCTCTTGTGGGTACAGAGACAAACTATGGCGATAGTTGCACCAAAAATGAGCCCGTTCAATCGCTACACAGACTTACGTATACAATATTTGCGTCAAGTAATTACACAATCTTCAATCATGTTTAACAACTAACTTAATCTTATATTCTTAACATACTTAATATTAAGATAGAAAAAGATTAGAGAATAAGAAGATCTTAGGAAAGAATGAGTTTTTAGGAAAGGGGGTACCCATTGCTTCATGTGTTTCTCAATGAAAGGGTCCAATGTTGAGATTTTGAGACAACCCACTTTTTGTTTTGATACTAAAAATTTTCCCTTATTTTGGTTCCCACAAGCGCTTTCTGTTTCTCCTCTCTTGGCCCACTGTTGTTCCAACATACCAACTGTACATACCAACGATCACACTCTTTCTTCTCGACACTGCTTTCACAACTTGGAGCTCACTGATCGCACATCTCTACTCTTAGCTGTCTCGGACAAAAAGTGTCCCAACTATCAGCAACTTGCCCCGAGGGCCTCCTGCTATTTATTGTTTCATTCCCCACACCTTCAGAAGTTGGGATGGGTGGAAGGTTCTCAAAGTCAGTTATTCCACCCAAGGGAAAAAGTGTTATAGAACATTAGAAAAGAAAGTTCCGGAAGGAGGAAGAAACAAAGAACAAAGGAAAGAAATAAGGCTATACTTAAATTACTCTATACATATATACATTAATACAGCATACAGCCACAATAGCAGCTTGCTGCTACAGTCTGTAAAGAAATTATACATACATTTGAAATTTGTGTATAACTTCACACAATATTTATTTATACCAATTTAACAATTAACAAGCTCATTATTATAAATAATTTCTCACAAATACATCATATTTGTGAATAAAAATATTCAAATTTCTGAGTGATGAATTAATATAAAAATTACAATCAAATCTGCTGTAAAATAATTATACATATAGTAGTAAATTTGCCCTTTTATATAAACTTTTACTAATTAATATAATTTTCTTTGTTTTAGAATTGGCTTTTAAATCCTATTAGGTATTGATTCTGACAAATGTTGCAGTTCATGTAAGTTTATTTTATCCCAACAGTTATCAATTGCAACTGTCAGTTCATCAGCAGTTTTGTATTGTTTGTTATTAGCATAGATCATTCAAGAAAGCATTGCCCACACATTTTCATGGGATTTAAGTCTGAGCTACACAATGGCTAGTCCATTACATCTATTTTTTCTAGTTTAAGCCAGTTTTTGGTGGATTAAATGCATGATAGGGAGCATTGTCTTGCTGGAATATCCATTAATTTCCTCCAATCAGTGGTCCAAATGGAATAAGATATTCAATAACATATTTTGATATTTGTCTGAAGTCATTCTATCATTAATTATGATAATATTTTCTTTGCCATTAAAAGCCAATACTGAACAAACTATGACTCTATCACCTCCCATTTCTCTGCTAAAATATTTCTTTGCTTTTTTATNCCAGAAATGGGATTTCGCTGTAAGAAAATTATTATAATTTCAAGTAATATTAAATTTTAGAAGATTCTTCTTAAACATATTTAACAATTTGTAGATTTTATATTACTGTGTATTTCTAGTAAATACTATTATATCATTACCTATTCTATTTAAAAGCAATGCTTTCATGTTGAATTTGAAGATCTCTGTTTTCAAGAATAGATTAACTTCATCTTTTTGCTAATTATAACTCATAATATTTCTATAATATTTATTACCATCTGATCTATCCAGATAAAACATTTTTCATCTGTAAATGTCATATTCTTCCATCTTTTTTCATCTTTTGTCAGTCCAATTCATTACTGATTTTGCCCATTCTAGTCTGTTTTGTTTGAAGTCATTTGTAAGCTTAGGATAAACAAACATCATCACTAAACCCAATATATTTTAAAGTTATACACCAACCAATGCCGAATAGTATCAGGCTAGAAACAGCTATAATACGTGGTATGATCCAAAAGTTTGGGGACTGCAGTAATCTATGACAACAAAAGCATGTATTTGAAGTTACAGCGTATGAAATGGATTCTATCAAACCAGTCCTACGTGTTCAGGTTTGTTTCGCCCATGTCACGTAATTAAATCGCGAGTGCTGCTGTTTTCTTCCGGAGATAGTTACCTTTGTTCTGCGACGTAATAAAAATGAAGTTTTAAGAACAGCGCTGCAACATTAAATTTTGTCAGCGTTTAGATAAAACACCTATGGAGACTTTAAAATTGTTAAGAAAGGTGTACAGTGATTCTACCATGGCGAAATTGAAGATGTACGAATTGCATCGGTGTTTTAAAACGGGACGAGAATCCATCGCAGACGATGAACGCTCTGGCTGACCTTCGACTTCACAGAACGAAGAAAATGTTGAGTTAGTCTGTCAATGTGTTTGCAAAGATTGCCACCAAACTCTTGAAAAAATCGCTGCGGCTACTCACTTATCAAAGACTAGTTGCCAGCATATTTTAACAGAAGATCTTAACATGCACCGAGTGTCTCAGCACATTGTCCCTTGACTTTTGACTTCTGAACAAAAGGAAGAACGAATGAGAATATCGGGTGATTTAATCGACAAAGCCAATAAGAATCCATCATTTTTGAACCACATCATAACAGGTGATGAAACATGGTGTTATTTATTTAACGCCGTTTTGTGTCATCAGATGAGGTGTAGAGCAGCATCACAGGAGGCCGTACGGGATGTTTCAAAAAATGGCTTCCAGCAGTGTTTCCAGAAGTTATACGACCGCTGGAAAAAATGTATCGTCGCCCAAGGTAATTAGTTTGAAGGTGGTTGTGCATCGGCAATATAAACTTTTTAGGGTAAGGAATTTTATGCCAAGTCCCCAAACTTTTGGATCGTACTACGTATTAATAATTTATAAGATAATTTGTGCCAAAACTAACTCTACTGCCAAATTGTCTTATAAATTATTAATATTATAGACATTTCTAGCTTGATGATAATCGGCATTAGTTGATGTATAGCTGTAAGCTTAGGTTTTAACATAGGCAACATTATCATTATTTTTCAAAACATTAGCTACTATTGTAGGCAACACTTTTGGTGACAAACTAGCAACAATGGCATGTGTAGACATTCCACATGAGGTGGCAAGATGGAACATCCTGCATTGAGGGATCAGGGTAATTGAAAGCTGATTGAAGATCACATTAATCAATTCCAAAAGATGGAGTCACATTACTGCCAAAAAGATGGCACTCAGGAATATCTTCACAGAGACTTGACTTTGAATAAAATGTATACTATGATTTTAGAAGAGATGGATCCCAACATTAGAAAACAGTGTTTCACATCATACCACACAGATTTTAAATCCATGAATTTCTCATTTCACAGATCCAAAAAGGACCAGTGTGGTTTATGCACAGCATATCTCCAGGGATCTGAAGAAACAAAACTAAAAATGCAAGATGTTTATGGCAAGCATATTGTTTCCAAAAATGCTGTGCATGAAATAAAAAACTCTTGCAAGCTTTGCCACTAAAAATGAGCCCAGCTTGCTTTGTTTATGTTTTGATCTTCAACAGGTCTTCTATTTGCTTGTATCAAATGATAGTACAGTATGTTACAAAAGAAAGTTTGCTGTTTATAATTTAACTTTTTATGACATAGCCTCTCAGGACTGCTATTGCTTTACCTGGAATAAGTGCAAAAGTGATCAAGGTGCTTCTGAAGTATCAACAGCACTGTTTAGAACATTTCTGAAATATGACAAAAGGAAGGTTCATACTGCCTATTTATTTGCTGATGGTTGTGGTGGACAAAATCAGAATTCCATTGTGGCAGGAGCTCTCGTATATATTGTTTTGCAGTTGAAACACTTAGATGAAGTGAGTCTTCGTTTCTTTACCACTAATCACGGACAATGTGAAAGAAACTCAGCTCACAGTGTGATTTCATACACAATTAAAAAGGTTGGTGAATTGTTTGTGCCTTCTCAGCTTATACCAGTCTTTCGTCTTAGAAGAAAGACAAAGTCATATATAATGCATTCTTCACTTATAATGATTTTTTTTTTACTTAAAAAATTTAGTGTAAACTTTGGAATGTGTTCTGTCCAAATTGATAATGAGAAAAAAGTTTTAAATGGACATAAATTGTTAAATTCAATGTAAGGAAGAATGAATTAGGTAAAATATTTTTTAAAACAAGCCACATTGATCACAACTGCCAATTGTTTACTTTAAAATGGCAAAATGCACTAGTGTTGACAAAACAACTTAATAACTTAAATAAGAGATATTGTAGCTATCAGCCATATTGTAGTTTGCATATAGTTCACAATTCCTTGTTTTATTTCTATTCTTCTACTTTCTTTCTATTGTCTTTGAGAACTTTTCATATTGACCGTTACTACTTGAGGGGGGAGGTTTACCCCTTCTCAGAACCAAGGGTGAAACAAAGGAGTAAGGTATTAGTGCTTCTCCAAATTTGGGGAAATGAACAAAAGAAAATGTAGCCAGAGGTGAGGAGAGAGGAGAACACTTTTTGGTTGGACCTCAAAGGGAACAGACATACAGTGTAGTGAATGAAGCTCGAAAAGAGAGAGGTGGGAAGAAGACGTCAGTTATAGGAGAGGACTGTCAAGATTAGAGAGGAAGAAGCATGAGGGACTAAGGAAAACCAAAAGAATTAGAGAACCTCGAAAATGAATTGCTGAATCAGTAAAAAAGAATAAAAGATCACATCTATGAAAGGGCACCTCCCCGAAGAAATCAATAAATCAACGTGGACTCTCTATCTATCTCTTTACACTTTCTATACTTTCCTAAGTTTAATCGTTTCCCTGTTATATTAGTTTTAAGTTAGACATAAGATTAGTTTTTAAGTCAGTTATCAAGGTTTTGTGTTATGTGCACATATATTATATACTTGTATGAGAATAGGAGGCAACCTATATCCCTGTGAGTATAATAGGGTTAAGAAACCCATTAAGTTGGGATCTTTAACAAAACAAGATAAAAGAACTGTGTTCGGAGAGCTTTAAAGGAATATTCAATCATACAGGTTTTGGTTCTGTGTTCCTATTTGTAATGTTTATTTGCGGACTTACAAATCTCTCGTTATGAACAACCATAATATCATCCATTGCCATTGGAAAAGTATGACAACTTGTGGTGATTTCTAGTAACCGTGAACAAATCAAAAGGCAAGATAAGATTAACAAGAACATTTATTAACATCCGACTTGGATCTTACACAAAAGACATCTGCTATCGTGAACAATTAACAAAAAAAAATATACATTTATCAGACAATAGACAGACTCAGTTTGTAAACAATTTACCTTTTGTACATACAACTGGCACTCGATCCAGAGCAGTCTTTCAATGACTGGACATAAAAAATGAACAGATGATGCTTAACTTAAGCTTGGTTTACAAAATGAATATGGTTAATCTTAACACTCCTCCTTAATCATATTATAGCATAACTTTTCGAATATTACACAATTCAAAGGTTTTATTAATTGTTCACGATAGCAGATGTCTTTTGTGTAAGATCCAAGTCGGATGTTAATAAATGTTTTCTTTAATCTTATCTCGCCTTTTGATTTGTTCACAGTTACTAGAAATCACCACAGGTTATGGGCTCAGTCATCAATGTATCTTATATTGTTTCTGTCCAAAATACTCTTGCAGTACTTCACATTCTGATGTGCCAGCCTTTCATGCCAGACTTTGATTGAGTTGGCTATCATGTACATTCCTGTGACCTCTCTGCAGAACATCATTTGATACAATTCTTCAAGTCATTGTGCTACTGCTATTTGCTCCTTTCTATCGGCCGTTTCGATAATTGACATGTTTGCATTGGCAGTCTGAATAAACCCTTTATCCAACATTTGGGTAACCGAAAATAGATTGAATGATATATTAGGAACATATAAAACATCTTTCAGGGTTGCTGGATACCATTCCCTTCCATTAAAAGCCTGAAGTTCGACGTCACCTACTCCGATCCCATTGATTTCTGTATTCCCGAGTATCACCTTCATATACTCCTCCAGCACTTTGTAGTTTGTCAGCCATTCTTTCCTGAAGGTCATCTGCTGTGTGGCGGCACTATCTTGATACCAAATAGCCTGTCAATTTCATCTTGAGTTCTTGTCATTTATTTTCATTGATGTGAATCCTACAGTGACAAGAGCTTGTCGTCGTCCTTTGGTCATATCTCCTTTGTTGATTCGTTTGACTTCTCATTTATACGTTTCCTTGTGAAATGGCTCTTTTGATTGTAGTTGTTACAATTATAACTTTTTTTGCAATACTCCAAATATTTCTGACACGGCTTATTCTTGATCATACCTAAATCATTTCAAGATCTTTTCTGTGTAATCAGGTTGACTCACAAAAATTCCCTCAGGCAACACTTTGATCTTTATACCTAAGTATGTCATATGTAATTGTCCTAGTATGTAAAACTCCAAGCTCCTCCAATAGTTGAATTTTTTATTTCTGTCCCGTTGTCAGACCTTAGGCTCTTCACTTTTCTTCCAAATTGGTTTTCAACTAGTTTCATGTATTTACCCAATGCTGCAGGGGCTTCATCCTTGGTTTGTAAAAAATAAACAGTCCTAAAACAAGAAAAGTCATCCATGAATAGAAGAAAATATCTTACCTTTCCCAGAGATAAGACATTTATTTCACCTAAGTCAATGTGTATCAGATCCAGTACTTCCTTCGCTACCTTGTTATTTCTTGGGTGAGAGATATGATGATGTTTGCCGTAGACACAACCAATGCAAGGTAAATTGTTTACAAACTGAGTTTTTGTAAACAATTTACCTTTTGTATATACAACTGACACTCGATCCAGAGTGGTCTTACAATGACCGGACATAAAAAATGAACAGATGACGCTTAATTTAAGCGTGATTTACAAAACGAATATGATTAATCTTAACACAACTTAATTGCTCTTTGTTCTGGACCAACACCAGTAATAAATTTGCCTGAACATGTCCAGTTTTATAAATCTTTGTCTCATTTGATACAGTAAAAGAAGAGAGGAAAAAAAAGAAAATGTTGTTATATATGGTTTAGTTTCTTCTCTTGTCAAAAAGGTTTTGTTCATTTTTATTTTCATCTTTATTCAAAAAATATATTATTGCACTTTAAATGATATACCAGTAAGCAGGTAGCCTACTTTACCACTTAGTATCTTTCAGTTTCTGATGTATATTAACAGTTTTAAATAAAATTTTTGAATTTTATTTTTGTTTTTCCAAAGTATTTTTTAACTTACTTTTGTAACGCACATATTTTCTTCTTAAATAGTTTATCCTTATGTCAATTTACTTGTGTTTTTGTGTTTATTGTTGATTTTATGTTCGTCATTAAAAACTCTTCAGTACAATAATGTCTTTTCTCATTTTTCCTATAAAACATTTTATTTTAATAGCAATCGGTTGATTTAGTTACTTTGAGCCAAATTTTAATATTAAATCATAGTTATGTTTTAATTCTGAAAAGCTTATCTCATTAAATCAGCAGAAAGCTTATTATTATTAGCAGAACATAAAGGTGTATCTCAAAATAAGGCTCCAAAATAATGATGATAATGAAGCCAGCAATGAACTTGTGTGTTTATAGTATTTGCCAAGTACTTTAAAGGAAAACTTGAAAAGAGCAGTGCTTTATGCTCAATAGTTTCTTATTTACAAAGAAAATAAGAAAGTCCTGTTTTTTTAAATTGCTCTCCTGTAAAGTTGAAAGAAATGAGAAATGCTCTTATGTATTTTGTGCTGTTTCAGCAGTAATTGTCTATTTTTGGGCTATACATTGTCAATTTATATTTTTTCTTTTGGATAGTTTTTGGATTGGCAGCACTGCTGTGATGGGGTATTTAAGGAGGGTGCAGACTGGCAACTGTCTCTCTCTTCTCTCTCTCTGGGACTTTATGGTTGGCATGCTGGTTTCCTTGGTTTTGCTCGGAGAATTCACATTTCTTTTACAAGTGTGACATGTTCTCAGGAACTGTGCATTGTGTTGACTTGCTAAGGTAAGCTTAGAGCCAAATCCTTTCGCATCAAGGAAATTACTTGCTGGATATGTTAGATTTAGTGTTCAAATTAATGAATTGTTTATCCACCAACAATTCATATTGCCTGATAGACTTTGTATCAGTTGCCATTTGTAGCCTAATTGTGCAACTTGTAAATATATTCTGTACATATTAATTGTATATAAACTTAATTTTTTATGATATTACATTGTCTTCCCATTGTTTGCGGTAATCACACTTCTACATACCCGCAATCATCCTATTACAGATCATTGTGAATTCCACAATTTTCAATAACAATATATCTCTTAAATAATCTTAGTTACTGATGAGGGGTTGTAAAATGAAAGTTTGTCCAAAATGCATTTAATAATTTATGAAATTAATCAGAGTAAATAAAGTTAAAATTCTGCATTTTGGATCATTGAATCATCAATAGTTCCTTTACACTTGCAAATACAAGATTACAGACTTTAAAGAATTATTTATTAGATGGTTGCAATCAATAGTGTGTGAAATAAACAATTATTGATAAATTGTAATTGTTCACACTGTAACAATTATGCATACAATAATGAAGAGAAACACAAAATATATTATATATACAAATAATCAAACATCCTTACTACATCCAACACATTTAAAGCTATACATCAACCAAAGCCGAAATATTATTGGGCTAGAAATGGCTATAATACTAATAATTTAATAGACAATTTGGCATTAGAGATGGTGCCTAATGCCTAACTCTAATGCCAAATTGTCTATTAAGTTATTAGTATTATCTCTGTTTCTAGCCCAATATTTTGGCTTTGGTTGATGTATTATATATACATATTGTTTTTATTTTATATATATATATAAAACCAACAACATTTGTAAAAATTTAAAGAATGAATATAAACATAATCCATCAATAATAAAATTCATTAAACAACAATAAATTAAAAAAAATAGTAATTAGTATTTTTTCAAATATACTTATTATAAAGTATAATTATTATCCACATACCTAGTGACCTTCTGTATAGTTTGTCAGTTTGACAGTTGATTTAAGCAAAGTTGTAATTGATCTTGTATGTGAATAATTGGGAGTTGACTGTATTTAGTATTTAAATCACTTGAACCATTACTAGGTTTCAACATAAAAATAATTTCATTAAAGTTTTCAATTATTCCCTAACATAAACATTTATTGAAACAAACATTTCTTTCATTCTTTATTCTGTAATATATGATCTACAATTAAACTTCAAGATAAAGCTGAAATAGTTGAGGTGGTGGTCTTGCTGTTGACTAGCTGCCTGGTTAAATAATTGTCTGGGTAGAAGATAACTAAACATCCAGTGAGGAAAGATAAGTTGCTTAAAATTATATTCTTCATTCATGTGATTGGCAATTGGTAAATTGCTTTTTGGTTTTGCATCCAGAAGCTTCACTGTCTCATTCACATCTTTGCCCAAAAGAGATGTTTCGTTTGACCAATGGGCAATAGTTTCTGCTACATTTATAAAGCATCTTCAGATTATAAATGTTTTTGACTAGAGGCTAAGTCAAGTCAATTAAGTCATCAGTATCCCCCTCTTGAGACCCAGCATCAAATCTGGGCATTTGAAAACCTCTCAAGAATTTTTTGAAGAGTCTGTCTCAGATGTGACAGGCCCCATTTTTTCACCTCTGCTACATCATTTTGAGCCTGGCTAAACCCACAGTTGGCTTGAAAAAAGGCCCCCTTAATGCTCATTTAACAGAAAGAGTTTTAAAAAAATCACAAATGCTACAAAACCAAGATTTTAATAATAGTTTTATCACAGGAAAATTTAATATTTAACAATATTTGAAAATATTTTGGTTTTATAACTAAAATTTTAGAAAGACATTTAGGCTGCCTTCAGACAAGTCACTTTGTTGCACAACTGATAAGGGAACATACTGGCAGATTTGAACAAAACTACATTTTGGTCATATTAGTAAAGATGAGAATACAGCAGTCAGAAATGGCAATAAGTTGCATAAGAAATAAACGTCTTCCAACACTAGAGGAGTTATAATTCAGCACCTCAAACAATCTTTACAGCTCCAGTAGTATGTGTTTACACCTTAGCAAACGTTTTCAACCTCATCGAGGTCTTCATCGGGCTACTTTAATTAGGAATTCGAACGCGTTTGCAATCGGTATATCTAGCGCGTAGAAGTTTTGTTATGAGGGAACTCATCCTCATAAATGAATGTGTATAATTCGTCTGCTTCTACCGTTACGCAAACTTTATATTACACGTGCGTTACAGTCATTTTAGCACATGCGTAACGTTCCATGAGTATTCTTAAATCTGTTTATAAATTTTGAATCGTATACGTTCTGTTCCAAACGCGTTCGAATTCCTAATTAAAGTAGCCTGATGAAGATCTCAATGAGGTTGAAAATGTTTGTTAAGGTGTAAACACATACCACTGGAGCTGTAAAGGTTGTTTGAGGTGCTGAGCAATAAGTTGCATCATTTTCTGTTCTCAGGCACTACAGTATACTGGTTAGTGTTGATTTGTGTAAAAACATTTATAATTGTGAATATTTGCTTCAATTCATCAAAAATAAATCAACAATGGACAAAATTGATGATATTTAGGGTCATCAATGGTTACAGAGAAATTGCACCAGTGATGTACCCAGAAGGAATCAAGGATCCTGACAACTTCCAATAAAAAAAAGGAAGAAAAAAACACTAGGAAATTTTCCAAGAATCTTTTCCTAATTAAAATTCATTTGTTTTATGTATATTGTATTGTCTTCTATTTCTATACTACTAATGAATTACCAGTCACATAAGGTAGAAATTTTGTTAAATTTGCATTAAAATTTTTATCCATTCAATTCAACTTCCCAAGATTAAATCCTGAGTGCACCATTGGCTGATACATACTAAACGAGCAATAAATTGACTTTCCAGTAAATAACAGGTAAGTCAATGGCAGTCATTGATTCAATTTGAGATTTTGATTCATGTCAACTTATAGCTTTCATTAGATCTGCTCAACAAGCCCAGGAAATATAATTCAAATGTTTGAAAACTTTAGATTTGGATGAATTTATACTGCCCAATGAAATTGTTGATGAGTGTGATGGAGATGATGAGCAGCTCAGAACTTCAACAACACAAGAGATAAAGACAGAGCCATTATTCCAATGACAATATATTTAAGCTTTGATCACTTGTATTAGCTCTTTTGCTTAAAGAATTTTGCTAGTACTTTATATAAAAAGTAAAGTGGGTCATAGACAGACCACCAAGATTTTTGTCTGATAGAATTTTGTTTTGACTTTTGTACCATATATTGCTAAAAGTGTAGTCAGAAAGATAACATGCATTCATTCATTCAGTGTACCTGGTATGAATTGAAGTTATGCTATGCTTCCATCACTTCTGGAATGACAACCACTTCAACTACCTCAATCTTACTTTCCGTTAGGTTTCCACTAGTTTTTTTCTAGCATTATTTGAACTAATCCCTATCTAGTGTTGCCATCTTTGAAAATTGCTGACCCAGACGACAGGTCAGGTTTGTTTGAATAGAAGTTCCTGACGCATGTGCAATGTCATTTTACAATGCGAAGAATAATGGCATGGCGGTTCTAAATCAGTTACAGTTAGGGACTAGGGACTTATGTAGGAGTAACCTAAATTAAGAAAGTACAGGTACAGATGACTTAGCTGCTTTATTGGATATTGGAGACATGTACGATCGTACATGCAAAAAACAAAAAAAGAAAAAAGGTCGACAGGTTGCGCACCACACGTTGACATAAACAGACCTAACTAACATGGCAGAATTGCAGATGAATTTCAGTGAGTGTGACTTCTTTCACTGTTAAAATAGTGTAAATTTGTAAAAATATTTGCAAGAACTTTGTTTCATCGTAATTTCATAATTTTTAAGATCATAATTTCTACAAAATTCCCGGACAAAATTAATAGTTCACCCAGACAGTGAGTCAATTCCCAGACTGTTCGGGTGAAAACCGGACAGGTGGTAACACTATCCCTATCAATAGTGGATTCAGCAAGATTTGCAAGTTGTATGTCTCCTTGTGAATGGTACTGCTCAATCATGTCCATTCATCTCCCCATTGAAACCTTATATTTTGAAGATGTGCTTTAACATGTGTTGGTGATGTGGATGTCATTGGTGGTGTGAGGCATTTCACATGGACTACTTTCCATGGCTACATCAAGCAACTAACCCAAGGACACTAGGTGATCTTGACAAACCTACCAATCAGCTCTGCAACAGCTTATGACTCTATCATTGTCAGTTGGTATTTTAGTCTCAGTAATTGTTTTATCCTCATTACTTTCCAATATTTTTAAAAGAAATTAGTAGTAGTAGAAATTTTGATCTCGTTTATTTTTGATTTACTTTGTTATTAAAAACAGAAACTAAATCACATTCATTAATTCAAATTTGTTTATTCATGGTATTTAAAATATGAATAATTTGTATAACAAAATTTATAAATTCTTTATTAATATCACACCAAGATAGCTGAAAAGATTATTTTAAAAATCCTCATATATATTATTATGAAATATAAAATGTAAATACAAATACAGTTGATAAATTTTTTCATCTAAAACTGTGGTGAGAAGTGCTACTTATTGGTGCATTTGAATCATTAGTACATGTGAATGAGTGGTAGCATTCAGTGGTGCAACAGAGTGCCCATCCAAACCCAGTCTTATAATTAAACAAAAGTTGGTTAATGTGTACCTAGGTAACCCCAATGGCAGCACTTCTGACTGTTCATGGGCCCAACGGACTCTTCCCAGAAGGGAGAGTGCCAAACATCACTAGTTATTGATTCACGGTAGTTCTTGAACAAAATATAAAAAAAAGGAAACGTCTGCTAAAAATATGGTTAATCTAACCTAACCTAACCGAAGTTCCGCCATCTTGGACTATCTAGATACACATTAACCCAAAAGTTATTATTCATTAAATTTATATCTATTTATAAAATAGTGTATATTATTTAAATTTTATATTGAAATAAGTTTCAATTTTTCAGATGCTTACTGTCATGATCAGCATTGGGATAATCATCATTATAATTATAATAGGTAAGAAATTATTTTAAATAAAAAAAATAGTGATTTATATAGAAAATAAAACGAAATAGGTTACTTCCTGTCAAATATAATTAATGGGAAGATAGACATTTTCAAAACATTGAAGCTTAAAATTTCTGAATATTGTATATCCAATCTAAAACTTTCAAACAAACTATAAACAATTCTCAATTTTCTGAAATTGTGTTTTATAATTTTCTATGATTCTCAAACACAAAATTATGACATATTTTATTAAAATAATGATTATTTAAGCATTTATGAATAATATTGTAAAGAAACAGATGATTTTAATCCAGAAATTATTTAATTATTCAATTTTTTTGCAAGTGATGTGAAGTGCCTATAGAATTTATATATCTCTGTTCATAATAGCTTATCATAATTCTATAAGAGTAGGTTTGTTCTTTCACGGCATCTTCTACCATCAATGGCATAATATGTTTGTAAATTTTCTAAAAATAATTTTCTGAGCTGCTTTTGGATTTACATAAGCCACTACTTCCCTCAACAAAAGTATGAAGTAGTCCTATTGTACGGTAGGAGACATGACACTAATTAAAAATAATTATTTAGTGTTATTAAACATCCTATAAATACTTTAAAATAGTTAAATTTGTTTACTTACCTTCACTAGTAATATTTGTCGTTGTTAAACGTTTCCACCATTTTTTAACAATATCCCATGAGTCAGTGCATGATGTGAACGTGTGGTGCAACATGTTTTACTTGGAGTTCAAATGTCAAATGTGTACTTCTGCTTGCCATACAAGTTTAACGTTTGAACTTTGCCGCGACCTCTCTATTGCCTTTAAAATGTGTTTTGTAAATTATGGATTCTATTATTGTACCATCCAGCTGGGTTCTCAGAAAATAAAATGTGATAGTACTGTAAATTAAAAATATGTTCCGATTAAATTACATACTTTTAATATCACCAACAAATCTTCAAATCTGGCAAAATGTTTGTGACTCTAAAGTGGGTGATTAATTGGATGTAATTGATTAATCAATTATTTAGCTTTGGCAATTGTTAAATATTATCAAATGAAGCATTCATTACTGACTTCTTAATTGATTATTTTTGGATTCTAATTTAGAATATAATAATTAAAAAATTAATATGAGCCTAGTATATAATCAGATTTTGAGTTAATTTGATGCAGATTATGAAGAATAAGTAAATATTCTGACCAAAACTACTACTTTGTTTTTGTACATTTTTTTTTGTTGTAAGTTTTATAAGACATGGTAAAATTATATTAGGATGCTGTGAAAGTTAAGGATGTACGAGACAATTATTCCAACAAATACTAACTAAACAATAGTTTATTACAACCAGAATTAACAGGTAATACAGTGATGCCCGTCAGAGACACATACACAGATAGATATATATAACAAGTCTCTGTTCTCGTTCGGATTCTTACAATGAGTTGTTCTCACGATACGGATTCTAATTACTAACTTATAACTAACTAAATCTAACACTACACTAAGGAGAGGAAAATGAAGGAAGGAAAAGTATACCGGTATTTAGCACAGGAGGTCCTGATTGTGGTTTCTGATGATTGTGGGGATTTTGTCGATCGACATTGGAATATCCAACATTCCTGGTATGATAATTGTCACTTGGGTTTTGTAGACCACTATTTCTTATTGGACAAGTCACTAGTCCTTTTCTTTTCTTTTAGGACTACTCGATACTCAGCACGTTCGGCTTGTTCTTTGTCCTCGAGGTCCGACTTAATGTCCCGACGATACTTTCGCAACCTCTTCTCTTCGTCACCCGGGCAAAAAGTGTCTTTCTCACCCCTTTGTTCTCCTTCTGTACCCCACGGGCAGGGCCCCTCCCTGTTCACGTCGATAAGCCACCAATCAGGACCCACGAATTTCCCGCTCCTGTCGGGTGACCGGAAATGGTCATTAGTAGAAAGAAGAAGAAGGAAAGGAAAGAACAAAGAATTCTAAATCTAAATACTATAACTATGTATATACAAAAATGGCGGACAGCCACAATGCAATAATAGAACAAATTAAAAGATGTACTACTAGTTTTTTTGGCCATAAAAAATTCAAAAACAAGAACGTGAGACCATGAAATTTACTGTAGCACTGTGAATCTTGTGCCTAAACCACAGTACTTGATTGATCTGTATCAGTGTTAAGAAAAATATTCCAATATCCAATAAAACACATCTGATGAAATATCTTGTAGGGTTCCTGTAGAACAAGTCCGCAGGGCTTCAGACAAAACACAACGGACAAGTCGGCTCAACAATAACTTAGTATTTAATTAACTTTCGTTAGGGTACAAACGGGATAATTACATAAGACACGAACTATTGACAATAATGTATTATATCCAAGTGGTACAAGCGAACAATACATACGTTTATGCCTTTCCTCTCTTTCCCTCCTCGACTTTGGGGGCTCACGACACGTGACAACGCGGGTGACAAACGATGTGTAACAACAGAAGATATTAATTAACAAAGTTACTCACGACAATCTTCCGCCGTGTACAAACATTTGAAGAAGAACTAATCTGTGCCTATGAATCTTCAGCCGGTCTTCTTTCTCTTGAACTAATTGTTATCCCCTGCCACACTGTCCTTATTTAGATGCAAACCGATTTCTGCTGTCTTGTCTCCCTATGTCCTCAGGTCTCCCATGCTCAACGTCTCGATCTTACACACATGGCTGGCACACCATAGTCAGGAACAATCGGGAAGCCAAAAGGTACTCCTCCACGTGGGTCATGACCTTATATATCCTACACAGCGGATAGCCTCCACACGTGACATCAGCTGGCCAATCCAGCTGCCAATATATGGTGAACTGGGGACAGGTGGCACCACGAACAAAAACGAAAGGGGTGAGGGAAAAACCGAAACAACAAAAAAGGAAAATAGTCGCAAAGCACTACAATCTCATATAAATTAGTTTGAATCTATAAATTGATGATTTGGTTTATATCATTCTAGTTGTCTGATGACAAAGTAACTAGCACTTTAATATTAATTTTCAGCTCTAAATTCATCTTTCTTTTTCATTATTTATTATTTTAATAATTACTAAATAACTTTTTATAACTATAATAAGTAGAAAATAATAATAACTTTTATCTATTTAATTTTCTTTTTTAGCTTGGGCATCCAGCAACTAAACATTTCAGCATGATATATGAACTTCATGCCTTCTATGTAGGCTAAACAAAGGGTCGCTTAATAACATCAGAGTTCAAATAAAACAACAAGTAACATCAAGGTAACAACATATTCAAAGACATCTGTATTGTACGGATGGCTATAGGCCATATTTGTTGTTGTTGCACCGTGCTCTTCACTGTTGTGCCTCTATCAAAAGAAAAAAAACATAAGAAGCTTTTGTCACCCACTACAATATACAAATGACTTTAACATCCCATCAAACAAAATTAAAAACAATTATAAAATAATGAGGTGCTGTAATTGTGTATTGTTTTAAAAATACATGCAGTATTATTGATGTATTATATTAATTAATGTGATTATTTTGACTATGATATTATTTTATTAATTACAGTGAGTGGCCTTTTAATTGTATTTAAATTTATATAAAATATTACTCAATGTCATCCTTCTTGATCAATAAATCTCCCTTTGTATATGTGCTTCACAAAAATAAAGGTTTGTGCAAACCATTTGTATAAAAGGTGGAAAATAATTTGATTAATAGTTCTTTATTATTTTAGAGTCACTTAATAATATAATTTAACAATAGTAGCAATCATTTACTGTAAATACTTTTTCAATATGTTTTTATTAAATACTTTTCAAGTTAAGAAGCAAATCACACTAAAATAAAATTATTTGCTTTTAATAATCTTGATGTACTGTACTTTTAGCTATTGGGATGCATTTTCTCAAACTTATCACAATGAACACAAATGACTTAAAGTAATTGTTTTTTTATTTTATTTTATTCCTTTGTATTAACTCCAATATGCATTTCAGACATAGTAGGAGTGTCAAGTAATACATTCAACATGCATATTGGAATTAATATATAGAAACAAAAATTGAAAAACTAATCAATCAATAAATCACTTTTAGTCATTTGTGATCATTGTGATAAGTTTGGGAAAAGGCATTCTACAGGGTGACTCTGAAAGTTTTGCAATACGGGAATACTATAAGGCAATGGTATTCAAACATTTTAACAGTGTGACCCCAAGGTAATTTTCCACGACCCCATTTGGGGTTGCAACCCATAGATTGAGTAGCACTGCTATAAGATCTTAAACAAAATATTTTTTAGTATTACCTTCAGAATTAGCACAAGGTTGCTGTTGAGAACAAATCACACAGGAACTCTCTTTTTGATGGAAAAAGTAGGTTTATTTTCTATAATTTAAAGGATATGCATTTCAGGTTTAATGACAGAGACTGAATATCAGCATACTTGGCATAAATGAACTCAATTGGATATGTAGTGGAATAAACAAATTGTCTGAGTGAATATTTTCAATCAGACAATTTCACAGTTTGCTATTCTGAGAATGGTTAATATCAACAATGAACAAGTAACATTTATAACAAGCATGAAAAGTTTCAAGATGCTTGGAGTTTTCATAGTACAAGCGACCAGATGATGATGATTCCTATTAGTGCATAGCATAGGAAACTGCAAAGCATCACCATTCTGCAGGTGTGGATCCAAGTGTAGGTGCATCAGATGATGCACCTCAATGCTTCCTCAGTGTGAGCATAAAGGTATCTTAGATGATGAGAGTGAATGGTTTTCTGATGACATCTAGGTAAAGAAGGTCTCTAAAATGAGCATTAGTTTACCTTATAAGAAACTTTAATGCAAAAGTAAGTTTGTAAAAATCTGATTGTAAAGGCAGATTAAGAAGGATGATTGAAATCATATGATAATGTTTCGTGGCAGATGATTTCTCCTTGCCATAGATTCGCCACCTGACTTAAACTAACTAATTGATCTGTGTATGAATAATTTAATTAAAATGATCTGTGTATCTTGTTTTGTTTAAAAACAAGATTCAAACATCACAGGCAACTATGACTTGGGAAAAAGGAATGATGCAAGCAGTTAAAGCATACTGGGTACAGACTGTGGCTCAGATCATCTATTATGCCTTGCCAGAGTTAAACAGACTTTGCAGGACCAAAATACTGTCTACAATAAGGTTTAATGTTGAAAAAAATCCCTACTTCATATGCCATCAAAATCAAAATCAGATTTTTGCTCTGGTTTGTAACAAAAGAAACTGGTGACATGAAAACCTCACTGGTTTTTTTGTCTTCACTTATTTATGGGAGGAGATAAAAAATAGTTGTTACTGAAGTAGCACAAAAATGTATAGAATACATCATTGTGCTACTTCAGTAACACAAAGATGATATCATCTTTGATGATGATGATGCATTCATAGATAAGTTAGAGCATAGTGTTTATGAAGGAGAAATAAATTAGGCCCCAAAGCAGCTACCTAGTGGTTCAAGAATATAGCAAATAAGATCTTCCTATATTCTTCATAATTTGCAATGATTTTATTTATTATTATTTTGTTTATTAAAATATCTTAAAATCAGAGGATCACTTTAAAATTTTTAAACAAAACAAGATATACAGATCAATTAGTTAGTTTAAGTCAGGTGGCAAATCTATGGCAAGTAAGGAGAAATCATCTGCTACGAAACATTATCATATGATTTCAATCATCCTTCTTAATCTGCCTTTACAATCAGATTTTTACATTTATTGTAATTAAAACATATTCGTTTAATTTAAAGCATATTCGTTTAATAAATATCATTATTTGAAGTCTTAAACTTTGGCATGCATAAACATCTTTGTTTTTTAACAAGCTCATTATGGTTGGCATCCAGGTTCACAATGGGGCAGCTGGATGGTGAGGGATGGGTCCCAACATATCCAGATGGACCAACCTCACTAGACTCTATACTGGATGCCCTATCTGAGGTGTGTTCAAGAAAGAACAAACGTCACAATAGCGGCTCTTTTGAGACTAGCTAGACAGGACTACAGTCTTAGTGGAGAAGCGATCTGAGTGATTTGGTATTTGGTGGAAGAGTGTGTGATTTGGTATTTGGTTGAAGGAATCTGCCAACATCAAACACAGCAGGATGCTGCTAATGGTTCAGAGGCCCACCGCCCTGCAGGTAATGAAACTGTGTCTATGGAGTGAACCGACAAACAGCAATGTTGAAATATATACCGATGGCTCTAAAGACGGTATCCTAGTAAGTGCTGTGTACTGCGTTTTTTGTGACAGAGTTAAAGAGTACAGTCAGTCAGTCAGACTGAATGAGTAGGCGTTCATGTTCCAGGCGGAACTGGTGACCTTGGAGGGGACATCCCAGTGGATCCTACAACATCCGGGTACAGAGTCGGTCATGGTTTACTCTGACAGCCAGTCATCGCTTCAGGCCCTGAGTGACGGGTATCATAAGGACAAGTTGGTACAGAAGATCAGAGTTAGGGTACTGAGTGCGAGGCATTCACGACACGTTGACCTGAGGTGGGTCCAAGGCCACATCGCGATTCTGCGTAACGAGCACGCCAACCAACTAGCCAAGGAAGCAGCCAGGGGCCCATTTGTAATGAAGACAGAGTTGAACCTTTGTCTTCTTACATAAAAGGTACTTTATTGCAAAGATCTATGATATACTGGCAAGAGTGCTGGACTCAAAGTACTATAGATGGGCCAACCTACACCTTCATGTCTGAAGTTGAGCAAACTCCAGTGAGTTGTAATTGGTACATAATGCAAATACTGACCGGGACACAGGAGGTTTCCCCACTTCAAGTCCAAGTTCGGATAAAGAGATGGTAGCTGCTCCTGTTGGTGCCCTCTCGGAGACATGGTAGTTGACTGTCCTCTAAGCAAGGACTTCCGGTTGACTGGTCTAGCCTTCTGAACAAGTACTTTGAACAATCGCTGCAAGTAAAGGAAACCTATTGAAACTAAAGGAATTGATGGAAATTGTAATAGGCTTCTTTGACCTATAAGTTCAGTGGACGTACTGGGCAAGGCCCCCTTTTCTAGGGGAGGGAACCCTGCTGACCATTTATAAAAACCGGTCTCTCCTTGTTAGAGAACTCTGTGCAGTACAGACTGCACCAAAACATTTATCCATGTAAGAGGGTTGGACTTGGGAGTGAGGATGGATGGTCCCTGTTGGGTAGTACCATTGTTGTTGTTTCTTAAGTTACGGCAACACAACATAGGGCGATCTGCCTAGGGGATGCCTTCCAGGAGGTCTTTTTAAGGGAAACTGGCCCCTATTCAGGTGTTACAGACATGGAGAAAACCTGGAAAACTCCACATGGCCAGCCTGTCCGAGCGAGGCGGAAACCCACAACCGAACTCCCAGTGTTCAGGGTATAAAGACCGCTCGGCCACTGGTGGGCTTGGGTAGTACCACCAGAGCCTGAGCACTTAACTCAGATTCGACCTTATAAGTCCAGACACCTCAGTGATTACTGGGTGCCATACCAGGCCTATGATTAAGGCATAGCCTCTTTGTACTCTATAGACTAAAGTGCCATTTGGCGGAGCAGAGAGAGTTTGTTATATGAGGACCACCCCAAAAAATTCCTGAAGATTTTTCGACCCATCCTGATTCAATCGCAGGCTCGCCAGAGTGGTAGGCTGCCACATTGACCACTCTGCCATCCAGCCATCTAAACATAAACATCTTTAAAGCTAAGTATGCTTACTATATGGCATGCATGCTCAAAAAAGTTTGCCACTCCTGGTCTAAAAACCAAAAAATCTTGCTTCACTAACTTCTACATGATGAAATGTATTGCAAATGTCATATTTTATTATTGACATCCTTCTTCAGTCATATTTGTAGTGTTCTTGTATTTCTTTGTATTGGTACAGTTTCTTCTCTGCCTACGATTTTTTTTTTTTTTTGTATAATATTTGCTAGTAACCTTTCTGCATATCACCTATATCTTTCACTACTAACATTGTTCTCTTCTCTCTCTATACTAGGCTGGCTATAACATTTATAATCCTACAGGACATATTTCAGAATCAGGAAAATGGGTCTAAAATTGATTGAATTTTGGCTATTTTTTAAAATTTATTCATTTATTGATCTATAAATTGGTGATATTATATTTGCGTGTTAATAAACTTGCTCTATTCAAACATTGATTCTACAAGTAAAATATCGCGAAGCCCGATAGGTATAAAAATCACCAAACGATTATTGCCTAAATAATGTTTGTTATATAGTACTTATATACCTCGACGGGTAAAACGTAAGGTGGCTGAGTCACTCAGCCAGCTAACTCCACCACGGCACTCAGCCTGAGTGCTGTGGTGGAGTTGTACTTAGACCGTGGGCGTAGGAGTCGTCCCCAGCCGGCGCCACGTAAGGTTATATCAAAATTTAAATACATCTGGAAGCGAAGGCTTACTCAGGGTCAGGATGGCGCAACTGGCAAGCGGAGGCTGCGAGTTTGTTCTTTTCTTCCAGATGGTTCCCCGGCTCAGTTCTTTTCTTCCAGATGGTTCTAAATTATTTAATAAAGTATTAAAATTATAATTATTAATTTAGTTAGGAGATGGTGTCTAACGTCTACCTTTAGTAGTAAATTAGTATTAATTATTTAATTTAACGGAATTACAGCCTGATTATTTAGGCGATCGTTTGGTGATGTTTCTATTGATTGTACTGTACAATCGAATATTAAAAGCAGGCAAAACCGGGGAGTCTTGTCACCCAACTATACTCTTCTACTTCTGTTCTAATATATTCATCGCAGTTAGCGCTAAGTTAAAATTCGTCATTTAAATTCATTTTATTTTTTTCTATTTATAATACTAGTATGTTGTTTTATTTTTCTTTTTATTGTATTTTCTTCGTGATGTAATTGTTTAATTCCGTTCATATCTATATTACAGTTGTATTTTTCTCAGTGTTCTGCTATTGCTGAGTTTTTATATTTTAGTGTAATAGCTTTTTTATTCGTCAATTCTTACCTGTAGTTTCCTTTTTTTTTATACCCTTTCTCCTATATAATAATATGGGTTAGTGAAAATTCCTGTTATTTGCTTTAAGTATACAGTATATGTTGTGGTTGTCTTAGAATTTTGTGTTCGTCAGTACATTGTTAGTGCAGATAAGACAGACAACGCCGAGCTAACTGAACGAAAGCTTTATCTAACGAAGAACGTTGTATTCTGCTAGGACAGTACAGTATAGTACATACAAGACTCCGCGAGCTGATGACAAATGAAGAATATTCTTTCACAAGAATCTAGCTCCCAGGTAAGCATTAGTTCGAAATTATGCGAATTATTTGTTTATCGTACTGTCAACGTTGAAGAACTCGTTATACTGTACTTTAAATAAAGTGGGTGGTTTAAAATATAGTCATGGACAAAGTTTAAACAAAGTACGATTTGTGACATACCGGTACAATACTTAGGCTATGTTTTCTGTTCATAATTATAAATGCTTTGTTCGAAATTATTAGTTAAAATGAAAATAAAATAAATTTATGAATAGATATCTTGCTTAAAAATGAATTATTCTATAAAAAATTAATATTGTAAGATTACGTGATGGAATTATGAATAAAATAAAATAGGGGAACAAAATGGATACTTTGGAAAGGATACTTAGGATAGAGAAAAGACAGTGTTCGTGTCTAAAACATCCTCTCACTCACAGCCAATAGGTCAAGGGAACTATTCCGCATTTTTTTCCCCTTAATCAGCGTAATTTTAAAATTCAGTACATATTTGAAATCGGAACACAATCTCTAAAATCAGTATGTCTGGTCACTCACTATTTTAGAACTTCTTTAATTAAGCCTTGAAGAAAGCTTAACATAAAAGCTAAAAACTTATATAAACATAATTGCAGTATAATTCCTTATATTGATGGTTGCTGAACCAGGTCAAATGACGCTCCTGCACACACTATTTAACAGCCTTTTTACAAACATATAACAATAACGAATTCTTTATGAATTTTAACGTAATTTATATTCGATGATAACGCGATAAATCTATAATATTATACATATAATACATAATTAAATTAATATATATATATATATATATTCACAGTAGATTGCTTTTATCGGCTCCTCCTAACAGATACAAAACATACAATCATATAGAAATACATAAAATATGTAGCTTATATATAAACTTAAAATACTCTTCACCTTACTCTGATCTCAAGAAAACAAATTTTGTAACGTCCTATACTATTAACAATTCTTCACTATTCAAATAATGAGGAATTGTTAATAGTGAAGAATAGAAGAATTATTCAAATTAAAAAATGATGTCAACGACATCATCATAATCAACAAATAATATCGCCATGATGTGTACGTTTGAAAGTATTTTATGATTGCTGCTCTTTTTTCATACTTTGGGATAACTAAGAGGAAATATTTGATCTAACCCATCCACGAAAATCTCTGAGCCAACCCGGACTCAAACCAGAGTTCCACAGAGCAGGAGATTCATATTTTTACTTCCTCCAACGTTTAGCTATTCTGTGTTACTATTTGAATAATTCAGATCTACTATACAAATGTTTTACGAATTTTTGATATTCACAAGGAATGGACATTTACTGGTCAGAGACAAAGGCGAAAAAGCCAAATCTGGTCTTTCCGAAATACATTTTAAAAAACATGTTAACACAAATATTCAGGTGCATGGCCAACACATTAAAGAGATATTTCGACAAAACTGTCGATAAATCTCAACTTTTGCAGTGAGATTTCTGTGTTTACAATCGTTCGACTATTTTCAGTTCTTAGCACCAAGATTTCAAAATTTCATACGGTACGCATTTTTTCAAATACGGATATTTGTCATGAGGGCCCGGATCATTGAAAACACCATTAGCATTTTGCTTCAAATTAGTCTCTGCAAGAAATATGAAGAAAACGAATATTCTACTCTTGCATTTATGAAGTATTTCTGCCTTTATCATTGTTTGCTTGTTCAAACCCTTTTTGTGAATCAATAAAACTTTATCAATAGATTCTAATAATCGAGATATTATCATATAGCATTTTTTAAAAACATTTTTTATTCAGCAGGCCCAATTGTTTTAAAATTCCTTCCGCCCTGTAGGCCTCTTTTAGCAAGCCAATTATGGGTTCGGCTAGGCCCACAACGGGGCGACCGGGTAGTGAGGGAAGGCCCCAACATACCCAATATGTCGGGCCTCGTCCCTCACCTCTTTATAGACGTGGAGAAAACTCGGAAAACATGTGGCCAGCCCGTCCTAGCGAGGCGCGAACACACGACCGAACTCCCAGTGTTTAGGGAACGGAACCGCTTAGTCACTGGTGTGCCTGGGTTGCTACATATATGAGAGGGAAAAAAAGGAATTTTCACTCACAATTTTATATAAATTTATGTAATATTGTGAATGAAATTTTATTTCCCTCTCCTCTTAACATGAATAACTTATTTCTCTGTTAAAGATTTCTTTTATTGTAATTTAAATATCAGTTATGTAAATTCGAATATTAAATAAATTATGAAGAAATGAAGAAAATATAAATTATAGATTACAATTATGAGATGTCATTATTATTAGATATAATCCTCCTTCGGAATAAAAAATAAAGAAAATATTATATTTTTTACAAATTGAACTAAAACGCTAAATTATTTCTTTTCTTTAAAGTATAATTTATCATTTTATTGACCAATAAAATGCAAATACAAAATAATCTACATTATATAAATACATTCGAAAGTATTCTTTATAAGAATTAATATATAATTTTTCTTATTTTGTAATTTTAGATTTATTTATTATTACACCAGATATTTATTATTTGCACTCCTATAAGAAGTATATTTACTGTATTACTTTTTAAATAATATATATTTATTCTTTATCTATTTTTTTACTGTTACTCTTGATGCTCATATAATTGTTATTTCAAAGGATTTTACAAATAATACATAAATGCATTGTTCGAATGATTTAAAATTGTTCCTATGTTAAAGACCAGTGATGACTTCCGTAACTGGGGTGATATAACTTGCTGACGTTAAAAGTACCTGTGTTGTGACGTCATTGCAGGCTATTCAATACCTGAAATGAAGAGATGGAAGAAAAATAAAGCATGCTACAAAAAAAAAAATATATATATATATATATATACAAATAATTACAGCAACATATAAGGTTGCTGTAATTGAAGAATATTTAATAAAGAATAAATGAGGAATTCTGATCCTTTATGAAGGAAAAAATAAATAAATAAAGGATAATTACGTGAAAAATTCTTCTTTTGTTTACCAGCTGAATATTTTTAGATTTTGTACAAATAATAATAATAATAATATCTACTTAATTAATGCCTATTATAAAAAGTTTTCAATACATTTATTGATTGAGATTTATCTTAAAAGAAAACAGCAACGTGATGTCTTCAAGGTCAGTAGAACTGTTTAACCAATTTTCTAAGGTTATCTTTGTTTCAATATTATCATCATTTTAAATACTATAGAGAATAAAGAGATCCACAACAAGAAATTCAGCATCATAAATATGCTCAAAATTTAATAAAATTAATTAACACTCTTAGCAGAATTACATTTATAAAAGAAGTATCTTCTGTAAGAAAATTTCTTTAAAATAAAAATTTTTAAGTTTATGAGTATTAAAAATTCTAGGATTCAATCTCCGTATACATTCACAGCATGTACTATATAAAAGTCACTTTTGTTAAATGGAGAGAAACGAAATTTCTTATGTTCGATCACAATAATAATAAATAATAATAATAATAATAATAATACTTATTGTCACTGCTCAAGAAAAAAAAGTAAAGGCTCCCCCCTGTTATTACTTCATCCCAACATAATACTAGCGAGTGTCATTGCTGACGCAACTAAGTGGATTAGCCATGGGTAGGCCTATATATTGAAAGGCACATGCACAAGCAACGTGAACAGCACCAGAAACGTGCCCAGTCATAAACATGACCTTCTTTCTTATACAAGGAAGATAAGTTCTAATCTTCTTTTTAACTTCTAACTTATAGATAGATGATTTTCTTTTTTTTTTTTAATATTTTTTTCTCTTCTAAATAAAATTTTTAATTTAGTTTTCTTTATTTTTTGTATAAATTATTATAATTTTTTTTCTTTTAATTCGAATTTTAATTGCGTAACTTCGTGTTTTAATACGCTCGTGTATATGACTCGAATTTATTGAGATTCCGCTAAGTGGTATGAAATAATCGTTAAAAAAAAAAAAAAAAAAGGTTTTGGTTGATGAAGCGTGATGTTCTGCAGAATCGTCATGGCAACCGGATACAGAGCTACTCACGTGTCACGGTGCGTGAAACCTTCCATTGCACAGCGTTGAGGAGATTAGTTGCTTTCTGTTGGTGAGTGGTTCCGTCTATTCTGATCTCTAATAACAATTTAGAAATTGTTTAGTAAATTTAAAGAAAGAAAGAAAAAAAGTAAATGCATTTTCTTTGTAATTTATAGTTTTTTTCTTTTTTTTTTAAATTTAATTTTTAAATTATTATTTAAGATATTTTTTATGCTTTAAATTTATAGAAAATTGAAGTTTTAACACTTCTCTAATGTAATTTTGTATTGTATTTTTTGAGATTTATTTTAATAATATTTGATTGCAAAAAAAAAAAATGTAATTTTTGCTGATGAATTTTTAGCATTTATTTAAGGAAGAATGGAATTTTTGTTGAGTACTAATTTAGTATTTATTCTTTTTATAAGTAGGTGAATAGATAGTATATTCGTTTGTTTATTTGTAAAATATGTCGCTTAGTACTTATTAATGTTCTTGATTATCACTTTGCTTTATCTATTGAATGCTAACTTAATTTAAAATTTGCACAAGAGCATAGTTTTAATACGAAATTAATAATTGTATACATTTTTAATTTCGTAAAGCATAGAATTTCAAGTATAAAAAAATTAATTTTTATAATAATCAAATTTTCTATTCATAATTTTTAATAAGTATTAATTAATTGTTAATTAATTTGTGTATGCATTCTGTATTTATAAGTTTAAATTTTTAATTTTAAAATGGAATGTTTGAAATGAGAGCATTAAATCACGAATATAAAATTATAATTACGCTCACTTGTCATTGGAGTTTGTCACTGGATATAAATTTGAATAACAAGTGAATGAAATATTTGAATATTTGTAAGCAAATTGCTCAAAATATAATTATTCGGTGAATACAGAATATTTATACATCAATATAAATATTTATCATTGAATTAAGTATATAAAAAAAAAGTATTTATTACGTATTTTAGCTTAAATTGAGAGAAATCGTTAAGATTTAATTCGAAATTATATATTATAAATTCCGAAATGATTAGAAATATATACTATACAATAAGAATAATACTGTATAGAATTAAAACACTTATATATAATATTCTATCAAGATAAAAATTTTATATAAGAATCACTTTTAAAACTAGAAGAAAATTTTACAAGTTTTATATAATGTGAGAAGAAATTGATTGAAAGAAATGAATCTGAAATCCTTTTTCCTCTATTATGTGATTTCTAAATTATTTCTTTTATTGTCGATTTCTTTAGATTTAATTCTCCTAGTCATTCTGATCGTTTTATAACCTTCGACAATCGTAAAATGTTAAGAAAAACTATGGAAACATGCACTGAGTATCTGTGTAACTATCAAGAAAACCGAAAGGATATGAATACTGTCATTTATAGTATTTTATTTATTTAAATCTTTCCATTCTGAAAGCACTAAGATGGATAATGAATGATTGTTATCCAAAGTTCTCACGGATATTTTAACACGAGTATAGTTATATATCCGCGCTCATTTGTTAATATAAAAAGACTTAAGTGTAGATATTTACAACACAAAAAAAAAACACAATTATATATTTAAATGTGATATTAATACATTTTAATTAAGAGCTTATGTTAAAAAAAAGGATAGATTCTCAACGAAAAAGATGAATACAATTTTATTTCCTAGAAAATGTCTCTTTCAGAAATCTCGTACCCCCTGGGTTGAATGCACCCCAGGTTAAGAAACATTGGTATAGAGAAACTGTAAAGCTATCAAGAAAGGTTTATAGAAAATCAAGAAAAGTGAGAAAAGATATTCTGTATAGGTTTAGTTTTTCAATACTCGTTTCTTTAACCTTTTAATAAATGAAATAATTAACAAATTATTATGTGAATATACACGTTTAGTGAAGGAATAAAATATTCTTTCAACTAATCTAAACGAAAATTGATATATAATAGCATAAAATAAAGGTCTATAATTTTTTTTTTTTCAAATTGCAGCCCAATTAATGATTTTATCGTTAAAATTATTTAATTATTTCATAGATTTTATATATATTTTAAAAATATTAATATTATATAACTTCATTGATTCTTTTTTTCCTAATATATTCTATTGCAAATAGTAAGAATTTCAATTGAATGTCTTGCGGTTCGTGACAAAATTATGATATAATCTATTCAAAGTACTGTACTGTATATCAAACATAAATTGTAAATAATTTTTTTTCTTATTTAATAGCATTATTTTATAAGAAGTTAGAAGAAAAATTATGTGGAACCACTTTCAACAAACATGACTACAGTTTTAGAATCGCATAACAACGATATATCTTTGAAGGGCCTGAATCCCATTCTTTCTTGCATTCATAATATTCAAGGTAAGCAATAATTACTAAAATAATTTGTAATAATAATTATAATTTAAGTTATATTTATAAAAAAATAATAATAATTTGTTATTACAATACAATTAACGAATTTTAGGCACGTATTAATTAATTAAATGATCTTTTAATACAGGGTTTTTTATAATTTAATTAACAGTTGTATAATTAACTAATTCTTTCACTCTTTAGACAGATTTCTTTCTACTAATATTGTATTTAATAATTTCGTGAAAGTACAGTGGTACCTCGTAACTTCCAATCCTAAATTCGGCAAAAATTCGTTTCGGAGTTCGAACGATCCTTTAAATTTCGAACTGTACCGTAGTGAAAAAACGTGCTCAAAGCGTGTCTCTCGCTCTCGTATTACGTTCATACGCTTTATTTTTGATGTGTTTGGTTACATATATTGTGTGTTATTCGTCGATTTTTAAACAATTTATTTTCTCAGTTTTCTTTCGTCGATAGGTTTTGGTCGTTCCATACGTTTTATTTCCTTTAAACGGAACTTTTTAAACCACATTTGACACGTTCGAAGTTTAGGAGCATCTTCTCCACACACATTACGAATTTTTTTTTTTTTTTAAATAAATTTCTAAAAAGGAAATCAGGACGAAATATACTTTTAAACCTTTTCCTTTTTCATCTTCACAGAAAAAATGATCCACATTGGCGGAGTCGACCTTTCTTTATAGGCTACTTCCCCGTCTAAAACTATTCAAATCGAGTAAAAAGTTCCGACAAGGAAGACGTCAATATTTTTTTATTTGTATTAATCTTTATTATTTGTACTTTTTACAATATGTTTAAAAGAATATTTTTTTTCTTTTACTGTTTGTATAGCGCTATATCTTTCCCGAAATTCATAAACATAATATTTCGGATATGCTTTTTATTTGAAGACATTTTCTACTTGATTTTACTCAAACAAAACGTGAAGTTAAAGTTTAAAATAAGCTTTAAACAAAGACTATAATCTCACATTATCGATAATGTGTTAAATTCACAACTGTTATAATTAAATCGCATATCTACGTGTGACGGCAGATGTTAAAAATACGCGAAAACTTTCTGTATAACGCAATGTACAGAAACAACCTTTCGCATGTCATCAGAGAAGTGTATGGAAGCAACAAAGTCTAAGAGAAAGTTTGTAATATCGACTATTGAAGCATGAAAGCGGTACAGGTGTGATGAATCGGGCGGCCATGTATAAGATACCGAAATCAACGATGTGCGACGAATTAATAGACTTACAATACTCATTTTATTATGCAGTAACTTACGTATTTTATTTATTGTTTTCGTGTTTTAATTTATTATTAGGGCATTTAATTGTGTTATTTTTATCTTAAATTACAGTATGTGTATTTACTGTTTTAAGTTTATCGAAACGGGTATTGTTTAGGGTCTGGAAATGGATTAATTCACTTTCCATTATTTTTAATGGGAAAAATTGATTCGGACTTCAAACGATTCGGAATTCGGACAGTTTCCTTGAATGAATTAAATTCGAAATACGAGGCATCAATGTAAATAAAAACATATAAAAGCAAGTATGGTGTTTTCCTAATGGTGCATTTTAAGAATTAAAAGGACAATCTCATCGCGTGCGGTTTCTAAATACTTTACTATAAGGACTATTAAATTTACTACAAGGTATTTTTGATTTATACAATTGTTATTGGAAAAAAGTAAAGAAAGAATGAAGATAATCTCAGGACAGGCGTAGATCCAGTCCCGGTCTTATTTGTAGGTGTCTTTGTTTTTAGTTTGGTTTGATAAGGCGAAGAAACATCAAGGCAATCTGCCAACAGAGGTACCTCCCAGGAGGATTTTCTGTGGGAAACTGGTTTCTGTTTAGGGTGTTAGACGTATGAAGAAAACCCGGAAAACTCCATGTGCCAGCCCATAGGTCAGGTGTGAACTAGTGTTCAATGGTTTTAGCAACTCGTGGATTTTAATACGAAATTTTTTATTAAGGAGGATATATAATCTCTTATCCTGAAGTGTATTCAGGAGAAGAGATCATATTTCTTCCTCAATCAAAATATTTAAATATATATATAAGAAATCTATGACAATTACTTAATGATTATTTATTCATGTAATTTTTCTACTGGTAATAGTTAAATAAATCAAGCGTACTTTATATAGTACAAGTCTCCCAAGATTTATATGCAAAAGTAATTTTACGCCCAAACATTTCCCTACGATAATACCTAGATAAGACACTGCTTTAGTACATTTTTACGAATTTCTTTCTTCGCGGTTAACTGACTTTTGGGCCACCCTGTGATGTTATTTATGGTAAACTTTTGAATCTGTTGATTTTCATTTAAATATATAAGTTATTTTATTTTTTAAATAATTTTAAATTGTAAATATCTTTTCATAACTAAAATGCATTTTTTTTTCTTTATTTAGATACACAAAATAACATACAGGAGAATAATTCGAAATATTTCAAGTCTCTCTCTTTAAAATATTTAAAAAATGAGCAGTGGTTAAAAAGTGAAGTGAGTATTATATATTTGTTGCAATTAAAGATTATATAAATTCTTATTTATATAAATTATAAACGATTATATACTATTTAAGAATTCAAGGATGATCAAAAATTAAATTTTTCGGGTTGAGCAAATTTGATTTTGTTTCATTTAATATTATAATGGCTTATTTTCAATTACTTGTATGTTTAAACAAAATATGCATAAGAAATGTTATATAATAAGAATTCATAAACTAATATACAAGGAATTCTAAATAAACTAATAATTAACAAGAACAATTATTTCATAATTAAGTTATACAATATATTTTTGAATTTCTCTATATAAAAATTTAGCTTATAACTATTCCTAAATAATAAAGACATCACAATAAAATTACTTGATTCTCGTGAATTTTTATTCTTATTTTATTACAGATTATTATAAAATTGCATATAACAAATCTTAATAATAAAGGATCTAATCAGATTCATTTCATTAGTAAAATATACTGGTACTTTGAAACCGTGCTAGTAGTTATTAGTAGTAATTCAAACACAAATAATAATCGTATTTATTTTCAGGCACTTGGCAATTCTTATCATCAACTGAATAAAAACTTGATGATAAGAATTGCCAAGTGCCTGAAAATAAATACGATAATTATTTGTGTTTGAATTACTACTAGTAAAATATAAATACGGTTGACCTCCTATAACACTGTTGATAATTTACTGTAATGCTGCTTAGCTCTTTAAAACAGTTGACCCCCTATAATACTGTTGATAATTCCATTTTATATGAATTCCATGTTGTACGAGTCACTTAGATTTTACAAATACGTGAGCCATTTACAGCCCGGCACACGTATTTGTTAAATCTAAGTGACTCGTACAACATGGAATTCATATAAAATGGAATTATCAACAGTATTATAGGGGGTCAACTGTTTTAAAGAGCTAAGCAGCATTACAGTAAAACTTCCATTTAAAGGACTTCAGATTTAACAGACAAAATTTCCGGTCTGGATATCATACGTGAAAATTAACACCCCTGTTAATTTTAAAATGCTTTTTATATGTAATTAAATTAACAGATTTTTTTTTCAAATCCAAGAATTGCTGCTCTTAAGAATATTATTTATTTGTTTAGTTAAATATAATTAGTGTATTTTCCAAAAAATGTTTGTTTATTTATTTCAATATAAGTCGTATATTGCAGTCTCGGTACTATGGTGAGCACATAAACAATAACATATGCAGAAAACTTTTTTATGAAATTAAATTTTCGTACATACATAATTTTTAATTACACAAACGTATAACCGACACTTCCTCACCTGAATTAGTTCGTTAAATCGATATTTTACTGTATTAATAATGTAAAATATTTGGAAATTCTTAAATAGTACGCATTAAATTTACTTATATGTAAATTAAGTACATCATTTTTTTTATCTTGGTGATTTTTATCACATTAAAATGAATGAAAATGAGAATTTCTGAATAGATTCAGTTTTTTTTAAAAATTGGCATGAGTTTTTTTCTTTTTCTATAAAACGGTTGCCGAAATATAAGCAATTGAAAAGGGCAAAAATCGCCAAAAAAGCTATATTTTCTTTTCTTCATCCTGCACTGTACACACTAGTAGAG
Source organism: Centruroides sculpturatus (assembly GCF_000671375.1). Lineage (NCBI taxonomy): Eukaryota > Metazoa > Arthropoda > Arachnida > Scorpiones > Buthidae > Centruroides > Centruroides sculpturatus. Next base: position 177,250 of record NW_019384501.1, on the reverse strand, counting down.
AAAAACTACTTGGTCTAAAAAGCTCAAATTTTAAACTTAAACATTGATTGCACCACACTAATGAACTCTGCTTCTGTTCTCGAAAAAACAACACTACATTGTTTCCTGCTGCTCTAGCTTATGCCCTCCCCTGCTAAGGTATACACATATCCCATTGTGGATTTGGGATTGGTCAGATCACTTCTCCAGTCTGCATCTGTGTATCCTTGAAGTCAGTGCCATAACTAGCCATTCCTGTGCCCTGTGCAGGAATTTGTATTTAGGCCCCTTAATTAATTAGGTTTGGGAAAGTAATAAAACAAATACATGCATTTTGGGCCCCTCTTTCAAGCGGGCCCTGTGCGGGTGCACCTGTTGCACCTGCCTAGTTACGGCACTGCTTGAAGTGTTGTTTTTCCAGGTATGAAACCTACGAGTCTTTTTAAGATAACAGAGAACTTGTTTCGCACTTGTCGATTACTCCTTTGTAAAACTGGCTAAGGTTTGACGGCAAATACAATATCAGGCGTGATTGTGCATGCTAGATAAAACATTGATCCTACCACTTGTCTTTATGGCACATCATATACTTTGTTATCTTTTGTATGAAGTTTAAATTTGATTCCCGGTTCCATCAGTATTGATGTAGGCCTTGCATCTATCATCCCATAACATTTCAACATCTTGTCAATTAGATGTTAAAATAGTTCAATAGTCCCTTTTCCGGAACGTTCAGCTTTTATTGACAGAATAATTTTTGCCTTTCTAAGGTCTTTAACTTCGAATTTCCTGTTTATATTCTCATTCAACATTTGTAACTGTTATTTTCTGTACATGTTAAAAGGATATCATCGACTTGTATATCCATTATCAGTTATCGCTTTGTGTCAAAGTAAACACACGGATCCACCTTCGATTGGATTAGGCCAAGTGATTTGAGAAACAAGTCCATTCTTTTATTCCACTACTGACTTATATGCTTGAGTCCATAAATCCCTTTTTTTCACAGCAAACTTTGTCAGAATAGTACTGATTTTTCTCTCCTGTCTAGGATAGTTTAGTGTATATCTTTTCATCGAGATATTCAGTCAGATATGCATCTTTAATGTCGCAATATATGCACTATCCTTGATAGCTGCCAAGGCAGCAAGTATACTGTAAAGATTATTTTCTTGAACTTTACATGTGAAAACACCTCTGCATATTCAATGTTTTCAAGTTGTTGGCATCCTCTTTCTACGAGATGTGCTTTATACTCAATTATGTTACCACTGTCCTCTCTTTTTTGTTTAAAAACCCATCTTGAGGTAATAGTGTAGCATTTTGTTGGAAGATCAACAATTTCCCAAGTTTGCTTTTCTTCCAAATTTTAAAGTTCTTTTTCAATGGTTTCCCTCCGTTTTTCTGTATCATTTATGTGCATTGCCTCTTGTACTGTCATAGGCTCTTTATTTTGAGTTATGTTCAATTTGCATATTTTTCATTACAACATGAACTTAGTTGTTTTTCTTTCTTTATTCTCCAATCTTTTAGTTCTTGTTCTTCTCGAACTTGCTCAATAGCTTCTTAATATTCTGTGATCTTGAAGTTCCAGATCAATGTTGGCTTCACTTTCAATGTTACTTTCTCGCCTTGTCTCTGGACTGTCCACTTGTCTGCTTGTAGTTTTTTTGTCATCTATATCAACATAAACTTCAACTTCTGTTTTGGATTTTGTCTTTCGTACTCTTCGTTCATCTTAAAAAGAAACACTGTGTCTTCAAAGTAAAAACCACAACTTACCGTAATTTATCTGTAGTTCTGTCCTATACTTATATCTTTTTTCACCTTCAACATATCCAATGAAAAATCACTCTTTTGCACTATTGTCGAACTTTGACTTTCTTTTCACTTTCAGAATATGTTACTATCCTCGACATTCAAAAATTTGCAAGTCTTGCACTGGTGCCTTGCGCTGAAACTACTTCGTACAGTATTCAATTTTCGTTGTCTATTGTAATAATTCTATTTTTTATATAGTCGGTTGTGTTAATAGCGTCCGCCCACAATAAGCCTATCTTTGGTACAGTTTTCTTCGATCGTCACACATCTTGCCATTTGTGTAAGACTGGTTTAGACATTCACACTCTTCATTTTGTTCGGGTGTGCACGATGTTGTTTCTTCCGGTATTCCTGCATCACGTGTATATTTTTGCAGTTGGGTGCTGCAATATTCTGTGCCATTGTCTCTGTTTTTGTTATATTCTTCTATCAGTTTATATTTCGGTCTACCTCTTAAACTCAACGAACCTCTCACTTACTTCAGCTTTTGATTTTAGGAAATATATCCGTGCATACACAGTATCTACAAAAGTCATCAACAAAGTTATGTATATATTTTTCCTTGTCCTTTGACAAAGGTTTTACTGGTTCCATGACATCAGTGTGTATAAGCTGCAGTGACCCAGTTTTTTGTTTTCACTTTTGTCATGAGGTTTTCACTAACTTTTCCTTTCAGACACGTTGCACAGCTTTCAAGGTTCTTCTTGGTGACATCACCATCAAGATACTTTACGGCTTCATTAATTATCTTACGTCCTACATGACCTAATTTGAAATAGATTATGTTCATGTTCGTGTCTAGCTTTACTGTTTTCTCTGGACACGCTTCGTCATAGACTTTTCACTGTCTTCCACCACGTACAGTGGTGAAAAACTTCATCGTTTTAGTCCAATGCAGTCAAACGGTCATCTTTAAAATGCATCTAAACATTTTTCTCTGTTAAAGCACCAATATTCATTAAATTGTCTTCAAGTTCTGGTACATATAGTACATGATATACCTACTGTACTGTGCTGTAGTCTTACCTTAACAATAGCATTTTCATCTCGTAAATGTAATAAGACACTTTTGTATCCCTTGACTATGTTCACTCTCCCATTCGCTACTGATACTACAGATTCATTCAGAGCGAAATCATTGAATTTTTTTCTGTACAGTGACATATATTCATTTGCTCCACAGTATTCATACCATATCAGGTGTTGTGATATGTCTTTTGTACACATGGTGCGATACTCACTTGTCTAGTTGATATTTGACTTTGGATTCAAGGCTCGGTATACAGCTTTATTTGCTGCAACTTTAGAATAAGTCATTGGGTTATCATACTGTTTATTTTCATTACCTTTTATTCTTTCTTCGGTGTTGTTTTCTCTGGACGTGTTATGCCAGCGCTCTCGAGCATGTGACCAAGTTTTCCGTAGCAGTGACACTTTGCCTTTATCATTTTGCTCTTCTTGCTTCTGTGAAGTAGTCTTTAATACTTTCATTTCCAAATCTTTATTATTTTCTTCAATTTGTTTACGGCACTCTATCCGTTTCTCTTCAAGAAGTACTTTTATTACTACTTTTGCATCCAAATTATCTTCGTTTTGTACAAGTGTTTTCATTAGTTGGTCATACTCGGATGGTAAACCCATTAGTACGATAAGCCCCAATTCCTTTTCGAGAAATCCCATTCCAATATTATTTAACTAAGTAACAAGCGATGTTAATTAGTGATACACTACTGCTTTGGCTCTGAAAAGGCCATACAAGATAGTTATTGTTCGTTAACATGCTGATTCTATGAGAAAACAGTGCGAAAATGGAGCGAGTATCGCCACACAGCATAAAAAAATTTTTGACATCAGTGTCCAAACAACTTCCAAAATTATGTTTAAAAAAAGAGCTTGCCTTGTCCAACGCGGAACATGGAGAATAGGCAGTAATACTGGTTCAAGGTAAATACTGTACTGTTTTTTGGTCAGTAGAAGTTAATGCATTTATTTGTTACAGGCACTGATCGCTGTGCCTTAACTTGCTTGCAACCAAGATGGTGACCGGAACGGCAGTCGCTGTTGATTTTCACATTTGGAGGCGAATATTTGGCAAAGGGTCGCTTCTCTGAATTTTCTTTATTCTTTACCAATAACTATCGTTAGCTTGTCTGATCACCATGCTGGGTTCTCAGTTAAACACGCGATAGGTTTAGCGGAACACACAGTGTGACACTCTGCATTAGGGTTTCACTAACGGGATTGCGGGATCCTGGCTGTTTTCTTAACCCGGGAAATCCCGCAAATTTCTTAAAAGTTCACTTTTTTTTCTTATTTTGTATTAAAGTTGAGGGAATTTTGCAAATAGAAAGTATAATTAACCCATAAACTGTCAGAATACATTAGTATTTATTAATTTTAAACCTGTTTATTAGCCTATTTGTGGTAGAACTCCGAAAATTCTTTAGGCTACTTGTCGTAACCTGTAATACTGTATCTTGAATAATTGCGCTGATGCTGTCTTAATTAATATTACGATTTTGGAGGTTGCAGAACATATTCAATTACTTTAAAAATGAAAAAGAATTATATCATTCGATTTCAAGAGATTTTTTATATCTTAAAAAAAATAATAATTAATTATATCCCGGGAACAGTTCACTTTTTTCCCAAAATCCCGAGACAAGCAAAGGACCGGGAAATGAGAAACCCTACTCCATATATCGCTTGGAAGTAGGCTGTAGGCTAATTTCGGGAAGCTAAATCTTGCATAGGTCTATAGACCTATGGTTTCTTTGATATTATTGCATCACTTTAGGAAATTCTTATAAGTCAAAATCAAATTAGTAGTTGCATTAGTTTCAATCAAAACAGCAAAATGATAAGGATGCTCTTTATTTTTAAACCATTTTGATCAATTTACATAATTATTACGAGTATCCAACTCTGAAGTTTTTGTCTTACGCTTTGGTGTTGAGTTACATCTTATTAAAAAATCTCAAGATATTTTAATCTTATGTGGTTTGGCCAAACTGTATGATATTAAAAAAATATTCTTTCCAAAGATATCTTTCAAATGTGTTTTTTACTTTTCCCTTGTTGTGTACACATAACGAGGGAAAGAATTGGAATTTTGTCAAAGTATATAAGGGGAATTACTAAACACGTTTTCCTTATTAACTTTAAATTTTATTTCCTATTGTTGGATTCGATCCCGGGTTCCCGAGAACAATAGGCTGTGTCACCTTGACTACTCGGCCACACAGCCATCTATTTTTAACAACTGTCATCACTTAACGTAGATATGTAATTTAATTATAACAGTTGTGAATTTAACACATTATCGGATAATGTGAGATTGTAGTCTTTGTTTAAAGCTTATTTTAAACTGTAACATCACGCTTTTTTTTTTATTAAGTTGAAATGTCTTAAAATAAAAAGCATATCCGGAATATTATGCTTTATGAGTTTCGGCAAAGATATAACAACATACAAACAGATAAAAAAAAAATCATAATGTATATGGGGAAGATGATCCTAAACTTCGAACGTGTCAGAAATGGTTTAAAAAGTTCCGTTTAGGAAATTTTGAACTAAACGATACAAAACGTATGGAGCAACCAAAAGCTATGGACAAAGAAAAATTGTAGGAAGAAATTGTTAAAAATCGACGAATAATACATAATATATATAATTAAACACACCAGAAATAAAGCACTGTAAACATATAAGTGTAATGCAACAGTGAGAGATGTCTTGGGTGCACAACAGATGGCATTTATGCTTTGAACCCAATTTTTACTACATGTTCAGTTTGAATTTTGAAGCATCATTCAAACTCCAAAGCAAAATTTTCGTCAAATTTAGCAAAGTTACAGTTGTTTGAAGTACACTTTAAGATTTACCAGTTGTTTCAGTAGCTTCTCATTGACATAAAGTATATATGTGATTCTTGAAAGATACTGTATTATTGATTCTAGGATGCTTGGGTATCATGATTGTAAGGTGCTGTATTAGAATTGCAATAAAGATTTTAAGTGTTACTGAGGGAATTTGGAAAAATAAATTTTATTTAATAATATACCCTATTCCTCTAGTGATAGTCTCTCTTTATAGATTGTCCATGCAGTGTTCTATGAGCTTTTCATTTCAAAATTTTATGTATTGTCTGCCCTTGAATATTATTCGTGAGCTATATAGAAAGACCAGTTTTAATTTAAGTTTTTGCTTGTAGTCTGTGCTTATATTAATACATAGTTTGCACATCTTGATGAGACATGGCTTATCAGGATGTACATACTAGGGTCGACAGATAGTTCTCAGACTTGTTGCAAGAATAGGGTACTAATTGTTACATGAAGAAATGCAGAAAAGTAACCTCTTTTCAGTTATAAAAGAGTATAAGTGATGGAAGATCAATAATTCTGTGAGTGACTTTCTTACAGGATTAAATTATTTACATTTAATACTATATAGCAGTGCTATTCAATCTATGGGTTGACCCCAAATGGGGTCACAGAAAATTACCTTGGGATCGCACTGTTAAAATGTTTGAATACCATTGCTATATAGGATTCCTATAAAGCGCAGATTTAGTAGATTCAAACTGAATCAGTTTTAGTTTGTGTTCTATGTTCATTGTATTTTTTAAACTGAGAATAACCATAATCACTGAAGTTAGAATAATTTTAAGTAATGAGCTTAACAGTTAATCACTTCAATTAAAAATGAATTTTAATTTATTCTTATATCAGTAAACAAAATTTCTCTAATTAAATTTGGAGAAATTTTAGTCTTCCAACTACGTTATTGCTAACAAACAGAAAAACTTTTCGGATGAATCAACAATTCATCAATTAATTTATCCTTCATAGATAAGAATTCAACAACAATGATTTTATTAGTGTAGATTAAAAAGTTTGTTTAAATGATGAGTTGCATCATATACTGTGTTTAACTTAAGAAGTGGAAGATTTGTTTGAAATAGAATTTTAATTAATATGATGCTACTGCAACTTAAAGCTACAATTTCGTGCATTACTGTATGAGCAGTTCTTAACTACGGGATTTTATTTTAGTTATTTTGTAATAAATATCACTTATAACTATAGTCACCCTCCTTTGTTGAATGTGAAAGTTGAAAACTTATTAATAATTACACATATTAAAATAAAGAATGAGCTTAAATTTGACTTTGAATTTTCAATTAGAGGTAGATAGAATCATGCTATAAAAATGATACAGTTTATTCATATTCATATTTATATCAGATGCTTATCTGTAGATATAAATTATTTAGTTATTTATTTTTATTATATATAATAATTTCTTTTTTATATGTAGCATTTAAAAATTTTTAAATTTCAATTTTTATTATTAAAATCAGGAAGGATTTTGCTTGGCAATATCTCTTCAAGATGGAACTACACTGTATGTCACAAGTTCAGTTAAGACAATTCTGGGCTATCCCGAGGTAACAAGAACTATATTTAATTGTTCATCAATTTAATTTCTATTAAAAAGTTTATAACATCAGTTTTAAACTGTATTTTAGAATGTTTTAGTTGGTGAATGTATAATGAAATTTTTATATCCACCTGATTGTATTGCTTTTGCTGAGCATCTGACTCAAGGTCTTAATCACTGCTTCACAGAGAATGAAAATGGTATAATTTATAAATTTAAATAGACTATAAATATGTGTATATAATAATTATAATAATAATCCTGAGCAATACATGTTTTTTATTAATAAAATTTAAATTATTACATCATAAATTTAAAATTTTTATTTATTCTTGCATTTATTTAGTTATAAAATCGCAAAACAATAATGACAAGTTTACACAAAAAAATTTATATCTGTTGTTTTGACTTTGTTATAATTATTTAGGTAGAATAAAATTAAATTAGAACATCTTCAAACCACAAAACTATTTCAAAATATAATTAAACATTTAGAGGAAACAAAATTAATAAAAGTGTTAACAGATTTTTTTTCATTATTATGAACTCCTGCAAAATATTAAAATAGAATTCTAGAAATTTTGCTGATAAATGCCAAAGTCCATTATATATTCAGCATTACATTACACAAGATTATAAATATTAAAATCTGTCATAATTGTCAACTGCTTTATGAAAGTCAGCAAGCATAGATTGGATGTTCAGAAACATACACAGAAATCAATTTATAAATTTATTGAAAGGTATTTTATTTCAACTGGTTAAAAGTAAAAATCAAGAAAATGTATAAATGAATTTTTGTAAGGTGTTGGGACTGAAAAATTAAATGTATAAATGAAAACAGGAATAAGCAAAAAGTAAATAAATGAAACACACATTAGATTATATGAGATATTAAATATCTTTTGTAAATATTAACTTTTTTTTTTTTATGTAGAAAGTAATAAAAGATAATTCTTTTAAACATAAAACAACTTTAATTATAACTCCAGAATTTTCAGTCAAGTCAATTTAAATAAAAAAGATAATGTTTGCTTCAAAAGAATTGGCTAATTTCTCCAGCATGGTGAGGGATGGGACCTGATATATCTGGGATAGACCACCCCCAAAAAATTCCTGGAAATTTTTTTTATTTGTTTCTTGTTAAAGATTTGTGGGCTTTATGGTGATGTATTAGATGAACAAAATTACCATAGATAATAATAACTGTGGCCGTATGCCTTATTTTATGTATATATTTTTAATACCAAAAGCGCTCAGCAACTAAATAATAATAAAGAAAACACCTTTTTTTGCCGAGAAATAAATATAATTTGCAAAAACAAACGTTTTCAGCCTAGTTAATAGGCCATCTTCAGGTCGAAAAAATGGAACGCAAATGTTCCATAAATAGAACATAAAAATATTTAAATCAAAAAANATTTCTGTTTTAATTAATTAATTTATTTATTTGTTTATTTATTCTTCCGTTATTTTTTACTTGTAAAATTTTTTGATTTAAATATTTTTATGTTCTATTTATGGAACATTTGCGTTCCATTTTTTCGACCTGAAGATGGCCTATTAACTAGGCTGAAAACGTTTGTTTTTGCAAATTATATTTATTTCTCGGCAAAAAAAGGTGTTTTCTTTATTAGTATATATTTTTATTTGTATTTCCTTCGTTTCCTTTCTTTTTCTTTCTTCCTTTGTCTATCACCTTCTAGAAAATTCTTCCCTAATCCTTTCCTGGTAAGGTGGTGGTGACCTACTTTCAAGAACAAAGAAGAGGCGAAAAAGCCTGAGGGCGAAAAAGGGAACTCGAACTCACTTTCTGGCTCAGACGTCGTAGAACTAAGACGTGCGAAGAAGACCTCCCGGTTGTTCTGACAGCAACGGTAGGACAACGGAGACGAGAAGTTAGCGATCGGAAGGAGTCAGAACACATACATCGGTATAAGAATCTCCAAAAGCTTGTTAAGAAAGCCTGGGTCATTCTTTTCGACGTACTGTCTACGAGATTTCACCATTAGGCCATCACCACCAGCAGTCCAAGATCATCGGCACTGGGTACCCATTCTTTCCTATTATATCTATCCTATTGTCTATCTTTTCTTCCTCCCCTTTTTTTTTTTTTTTTATTAGTATAAGTAGTTTTTAAGTATTAGTCATAGTTTCACTTTTTGCTTTGTACCGCGGTAAAACATTTTGTTACGAGAGAAAAACTTAACTTCCGAAAATTGTAAAAATGATCAATATAAGGAGCGTCGGAATCTCAAAAAAAGAATCCTGTAAAAACGAGGAAAGTAAACACTGGTGAAAAGGGAATATTTATGTGTATTGTTTTCTTAACTTCTCCCTGGAAGTGTAATCACCACGTGTATATCTTACATAACTTTGTAGTTGTATCTGGATGACGGGTTTTTATTTTTTCAAAGAACCCCCTCTCATTAGTCCATTTCCACTAACCCTTAAACATGTACTTGGCAACACCCATACTACCTATGCATACTGACTAATAGCAAAAATTAGAAAGAAACAATTATGTACAGGAAAAACAAAAGGTCTAGTAGGAATTTTTCTACAATAGTACAGTGAGTGAAACTGTGATATAATGATCTCATATATAATGATTTTATTGTATCATTAAAGCACTCTTTCATTTATTTCTTATGTAATGGAGTTTGTGGATTTTTTCTAGATTTTACTTATGTGCAGGATTTTAAAAAGACTCATTATTTTTTCATAATATAGCTTATACTTTTTGTATTATTTTTTTATACTTAATTTTTTAATTCTTTCCAAGTGGAGAGTTAAACTCCCAAAAATATTCCCATGTGCATGATCTCACTTGTATCTATAATGACATATAATTACAGTACTTAAAATAAAAATTGTTATATAATCATGTTGTTTTATCTTCTAAGTAATGTATTAATAATAATTAAAAATTTATTTAAGCATAATTTATATTTATCTTCAATTGATAATGAATGATACTTCATATGGGAGTAAAAATTCTTTTATACAGATGCAATAATTTGTATTTGAACATTAATATTTTTATATTTTACAAACTTTATTATTGTAGTTAATAGCATTTCATGAAATTTATATCTTTGAACAACTTTAACATAGCTTTTATACCAAATATATATACAGGGTAATTCTGAAATAAGTGTGCATATTCTGAGGAACATTAGAGTAACTACAAAGAAAATTTTTTGCCAATAAACTAGATGACACAGATAACTGCATCAGACCACAGGTAGCTGCAGTTTTGGAATTGCACATTGGTCACTCACTGGATTCAGTCCTGCCACATCTTATATTTATTGTTGTTATGCAATATGGTACTGGCAAGTGGCTGGTAGGAAATTATGCACACAGCAGTTTACATGAGATAAGCTTGCCAACATACACTTGGCACTAGAGACAACTGACACTAACTGTACCATGAACAATTTCAAGAGAGGTAGCTGCCCAAACTTTACACATTTCTCACCAGTGGCACACTCAGGATTTACTTGGGGGAGCTGAGTTGAATGGATAAAAAATTTTTAATGTAAATTCAATAAAATTCCCACCTTATGTGATCACTAATCCATAAATAGTATAGAAAGAGAAGACACCAATAAGTAAAATAAAAAAATGAATTTTAATTACAAAAATATTTTTGGAAAATTTTCTACTGTTTGCTTTTTTTTTTTTTGGAGGGGGCCAGGGCTCCTTGGCCCCTTATGTGTGCCACTGTTTCTCACTTTGGATCCAATGTTGATAGAGAAGGGAACACTGCATGGGAATTGTAATGAACAAAATGAATGGTGGACACTTTAAACAAATGTTGTGATTTCTGTACATATTACCATTGTGTCCATAAATTATTGCAGCCTCATTGCTGCATTTTATGTGTACTCCTTGCTTCCTGTACCACTGATAGTGCCAAAACAACAGACTGCACAATGCCACCTACGTACCTCCTGAGAGTGATACTAATTGTCATTTTTTTGATGTAACAATGTGTCTATGGCATCTAGTGTATTGGCTAAAAATGTTTGTATTTAGTTCTTCTAATGTTTACCAGAATATGCACACTTATTTCAGAATAACCTTGTGCATGTACACAGTGAAGTGTCAAATCTGTAGCATCAAAACTTCAGATTCTGTTGTCAATAAATGGACATTAATCTTTTCAATGGTAACTTTGTTACTGGGCTGCAATTTGAAAAAATTGTAGACCTATAAATTCCCACTCTTGTCTGTCTGTCTGTCCTTCATTATCTCAAGAATAGTGTTAGATAGATGAAATTCAAGACCAGATATGGAAAGCTTAGGGCAGGAAGTCCAGACTGTTTATGAACTTCTGATGTAAACCAAAAGTCACATTATTTCATTTCAAAAATTTCCTCTGAAAAGAGTTAGATTGGCATGACTCTATTTCTAACAGAAAAAGTATGGTGTACAAGGACAAGATGCTACTGATTTAAGGTGGAGAGCATATATTTTAAATTAAATTATTTAAAAATATGATTAAAAATTGCAGCTTGGCATTGTGACAATATCACAATAAATAATTGCTTGTTATTGTTCTAACATTCATTCAGAATTCCTAATTTGTTTAATTTTGAAATTATGATTAGTATATTTTTTTGTTTAAATATAGTAATTTTATAAATTATACTATATTTGAAATCCTTGTAAGTATTTTTACATTCTATGTGAAATACTGGCTTGAACTTAGACCTATACTTGAATTATAGTATATTTGGAATTTACAGTATTTAAAATGCTAATTTACATGCATATTTGAAAATCCAGATAGGTCTGGCCCAATTAGGCTGGATTTTTGATGCTTCACTTTATACATACACACAAAAATAAAGTGAACTATTCCCATAAGTTGAAAATTACTAAAGTCAGGAGAATTGGACTAATTATAGCAGACATAATTGTCATTAGAACATTTGTTTACACACCCCTCATTGGACTAATTGTAGCAGACATAATTGTCATTAGAACATTTGTTTACACACCCCTCCTACCTACCTGCCTTTTTTTTAATTATGTTTATGTTTACTTTACTTGAAATGGTGCAAATTATCAAAAATTACCTCAGAATGGTACATGGGGTCACAAAAGCATCCTTTGTGACCCCATGTACCATTGAATTTCGGTGAGAAACCCTCATACAACCCTATAATATAGAATCTCCATACACTTGCCGAGGACATGTATAATTGTTATGCAACCATAGTTAGTCTGATTCCCATAATTAGTCATTTGAAAATTATGGATTATGGGACTGGTTCACTTTATTTGTAACATCTTGTATATGATTTTTAAGAATTTCTATTATTGAAATTATTCTAAATTGTATGAACTATATACTGTACTGGGTGATCATAATTAAAGAGTAGGTGTTCAGACAATAGCAGATGAAAGGGGGTTACAGGGGCTTAAGTCCTCTGTCTCATTTAAAATTTGAACAAAATTTATTTTTTCAAATTTCAAAATGTTGTTTTTAAAAGCATTTACGACAATAAATATGGTTTATCAGACCATCCACAATACAATCATCATAAACATGCATTAATATAGGAGAGTTACTAATACACTGCTGGCCTTTAAAAGTGCCACATCAGGAAGGAAAGCAAGTAGCAGAATCATATTTATTGTACACTACAGTATAATGAGAGGAAGATATGATTAAATTGACAGATAATTTGAAGTACACAGCATGCAGAAATCAGTACCCAAAGCAGCTGTCCAAGCAGAAAAAAACAGCTGTAATTAGGGTGGCCATCACCCAATGCCTAAAAAGGAGGAAACTGTTGGGGGTAACCCCCACACATCCTGTTGATCCCATGCTTTCCTTTTTTTATACATACATGTATAAATAAAAAATGGAAAAATAAATTTATGAAATGTTCAATAATCAGTGGTAATATTAAATGTCGAAAACCATACATGAAATAACAAATGGAAACAATGTAAGAAATGTTGAGAAAGAAAAAAAACATTCAGTATTTTATTAAAAAAAACAAAAGAAAAACAAAACAAAACTGAGGACATGGCTGTCTACTTTTTATATTTCTGTCTTTTGCTTGCCATTTCCAGTAGTTTGTTGTTGACAAGAAGTGTTTTATACATAACTGGAAATCATTCTGCCGAAGTCTGAAAATGATTGGTTAGACCTTTCATTTCTGCCTGCCCTCATCCAATAAACATTTGTGACCAATTTGTAAACATTTGTAAAATTTGGCCTCTTAGCGAAGAAAATGGCCAAAGTGCCACTAGATCAAAGTGGTGTGGGCAACCTGGAAATGCTAACCATCTTCCTCAATTTATTTGAAGTGACAACTGAACTATTTTTGTACACATTTTTTTACATCCCAAAAAGAAGGAAAAATTGATGTCTGGCGCAAGGTGATTCTGTATGGCAGACAGAGTAGTCAAATGCCTGACAATCCGGCAAAAAGCCGGACATCTGGTCACCTTAACTGTAATCCACCTGGGTATCGAGTCAGAGTTTGTATGGCAGGTACATGTGTGGCAGGCCATGTGGCTTCAACTCTATGCCAGAGTTCATCTGTTGTACTAGCTGGTGAGTGGTGCAGTTTCTGGCAACCATTGACCAGATATTTTCAATTGGTGACAGATCTGGAGAACATGTTGGCCAGGGCAACAGTCAAACACCCTGTATTTGACAGCATGGGCAACATGCAGTCGTGCATTGTCCTGTTGAAAGGTACAAAGATAGGGCACTGTGACGAACCTTAAAACATCAGAAATGTAACATCAGCTGTCCAAATAACTGGCTCTGCAAACAAGAGGTGCACTCAATGGCACCTCACACCATCACTCCAGGTGCTGGGCCCGCATGATGATGATGATGATGATGAATGCAAACTGGCAATGATCATTCCCCTCAGTGCCTCCATATATGGATATAGCCATCATGATGCTGTGTGCAGAACTAGGCTTCATCTGAAAAGATGATGTGATGCCACTCCTTGTCCAAATTCATCATTGAACACACCATTATAGGTATGCCTGTCTCTATGTGACTATGGTCACTATGCTGATAATCCGTGGTGCTGCAGATGACACTGCACTGTCTGCACAAACACTTGTTCTGAAAACAACCCAAGTTCCTGACTTAGGGTATATGACATGAATGTACAATCCTGCAAGTCCATGCAGACAAGATATCTGTCCTTTTAGGCATTAGTGATCAGGGGCCACTGAGATCCCGCACAGCATTCTCTATGGCCTTCCTGGACCCATTGATTCCATATTCTAGTGACAGTCATGGGATCAAGAACCAACTCAAGCAGCTATAGTGCAGAACGATAAACTGTGGTCCCAGTAGGTTACAGTTCTATCATGATCAAACTCTTATACGTACTGGTAGATGTTCTTCCTCCTTACATGAGGCATGCAAAACCTTTACATAAGCAATCAATGTGCAAATGTGATTTCTGTATGAGAAACCCACTTTACATTCTTCCCTTTTATACAGACTGTAGATGGCCTTACTCTTACCTGCTTTGAGAGCATGCATTGAAATACTAATCATTTGCATATCCCAGCATATTGTACTTTTCATGCAAATTTCATGTTTGTTGTGTGCCACCTTTGTGGTATAGCAATTTCAATTTTAATGATCTGAACAGATATTTTTCATTTTTGAGTTAGCTCTTTCCTTGGATACTTCTTCAGCCTCTCTGTAGGAAGAACTATTGATTAAATCTCAACCAATAGTTCTTTCTACAAAGAGCTCTGAGCATCTCTTTAAAGGGAAATCAAAATAAAAAGCTCTTTAGTTGTGATTGCCCTGTACTATATCACTGCTGTTTTGTTTTTGGTAACAAATGTAAGCAGCTAATGATGGCATTATATATTATTTATGCTATGATATTAATGCCAAACAATTGCTGGATAAAATTGAGCTACATTACTGTTCCTATTAATAAATAAATACATATTTAATTATTAATAGTAGTGATATTGTAGACCAATTTAATCTGGCAATTGTTTGACTTTAATATGATATTAACATTATTAATCACATTTTTTATTTTTATTAGGAAATGTTACACAAACTCCATATACCTTTTATTGTAGAATTCGGTAAGTTTGCTTTTTATAATCTGTATAATAAGAAGTTATACTATAGTACAATTTCTGATTAATTAAATTACCTGTAGAATAAAATTTGATTTTAATTTTTATAATTGATATCAAGAGAGATTAAACATTACATAATGTAAATATTTATGTAAAACTTTATTTCTACCAAGTAATTTTACTTACTAATTAAGTTAAATTATATAATTTGCTTTGAGAGATTTGATAGCATTCACATTATATATAAAATATGCAAAGCAAATAATAAAAGTTCAATGTTAAATAATACTTGTAGTTGCATTACAATTAGTTAAAAATTGAAATTCAGATTTTAACTTGTAAGAAAATGAAGTTTTACTACAAGTTATGCTTGAGTAGTAATTTGATAAAAGAAATACAATAGATGCTCCAATTTAAACTCCTTTGTTATGTAAGCAAATACTGATACCTTGGGGGAAGCAACTTACTGCTTGTGTTGAAATGGTAGAATCTCTTGATTCTGTTGGGTAGATATCAGGATGATGCAAGAGGTTAAAGTGAAATATTGGGTAATGGTGGCAGACACTGAGACAAAACTCCATTTTTACAAAAATATCCTGTTTTATGAAAGAACAAATAAAGAAACACTTATGAATAGTTCTCAAAAATGGACACTTTCTTCCCCAAGCCTATTGGAGTGTTTAATTGCAACTTCTTGAATGATAGCTCAGTAATTGCAGAAATGTGTTTTCCTTCGTAAATCCAAGAGAATGTAGCTGTAGTTAAGAGGTTTCAACTGCATCCTTGCTGTAATTCCAGTGTAATAAACACTTTCCCTTTATTTTTCTTACATATGTCATGATAAAAGATCGAAATCTCTCATTTATGAATTTCACTTTTCCCATTTTCTAACTTACCTGAATCTATATCTCACTTAACAACACATTTCTTTTCATTTTTGCACCTTTTGAAACAAAGAGAATCTTTTATGTTACTTTCCTTCTCAACAGTAAACTAAGAGAAAAATAAAAGTATAAGAAGTGAAGTGTTTGGACTCAGATTTTTGACTGGTAGAAATATTTTATGATGATTTATGAAATGTTATATATGAAATGTCATTTTTTCTTAGCCAACTCACTTTGAGATTGAGTCTGGGAAATCAGAGCTATTCTATTTCTGACAGTTCACTTATATTTAGTTTGCCAGATTTTCACGATGTTAAACAATAACAGGTGATGGAAGCACCCCTCATCTCCACCATTACAATTCAACATACTTAAATTTCCTCATATCTGGAAAAATATTATTGTTATCATTATTAACCAAAACATGTAAAGTAAGGTGTTACTTAAATTAACAAAGAGTGGGGACAGGCATTTAAATAACAATGTACTCATTAGGACAAAACAGGTTATATTTATTAACCACTAGCTGTTACCCGTGACTTTGCCTGTGTGGATTTTGCAAGCAAACTCCATTTATATTCAGTATTTCAACAACCATAGTAATTGTTATATAAACCTTCTGCTGAGAATGATGAGAATTGCTGAGAATCAAATGAACTGTTTTCAATTTGATCAATTTTCTGGAACATTTACAATCATTCTGTAATTGAACCAATATAAACCACAACTATACCCAGCAGAAAATAATTAAATATGTAGTCAACACCTTATCCTTCTCTGAGAGGTTATTTTTATTAAAACAAATGTTTTCGATCCATTCATTGGATTATCTTCAGGTTAAATAGAACACTTCATAAATAGAACAACACGTTTAAATATTCAAAAATACAAATAAACCGATAACATAAAAATAAATAATACTTGTAAATAATATAAATATTCAAAATAAATAACATAATATCAATACTAAATATTAATACCGTCTGCCTACCTGAAAACGTTTGTTTTAATAAAAATAACCTCTCAGCAAAGGATAAGGGTGTTGATTACATATTTAATTGAACCAATATGCAATAAAATTTAAAACAGTTCAAACATTTGGCTAAAAAATCGAAATATATAAAAATATTTATAACAATGTCTGAAATGTTATCAATTTAATACACCTAAGTACTCAATGAAGACTAAACATAGTTGAAAAAAAAAAATTGCATTTAAAATAGTACAGTAGAAGCCATTCTCAGATTAAGACTTAATCCTCTTCCCCCCGCAAGGGGAATTTCAAAGAATCCCTTCTTAGTGTGCATTAGAAGTTGGAAATTTCCCCCAGGGGGAATTTCTTGAATGATAGCTCATGGTACGTCACGTAAACCATGTACTGTACATGATAGTAGGGTACATTGTGTAAAGTATTATATTATTTTTCCGCCCTCTACAACGATTATCAACACGACTGTGTGCCGGAAATAGCTGTTACATAATGGGTACTTTACATGGATTCGCGTTAGTGTGCCAGGCCTGGACTTTAAGCATGCACCGAATTAAATAATGACAAAGTTAGTCAATAACAATCCAATATTTAATAAAATTTCAAGTAATGACTATATACAAAATTTAGTAAAAATCAAATAACAATTTATTCAATGAAAATCAATAAGAATCAACCCGACAAAACTCAATCAATCTATTTTCTAGTTTAACTCCATTCCCCTTTGGATTTCGACAAAATTCAAAGACTTGACTTATGTACAATAATTCTTATAAATTAAAGGTCCTAATAGTCACCTCAATATACTAGGAACCTTTTTTCTCAACTCTCAAGACTTTCTCTAATCTTCGATCCACAAATCGAATAACTTCATAAATCGCCTTAGAACTACTTTATCCTATCAGACACCTCTCTCTCGTTTACTGCTATGAAGCTCATCACGCTCGTTGCTAACAGAAGTTCACCTTGACCATCTTCACTTGAGGTTCGGACTTTATACTGTGAGGTGATGTCACAATTCTGATAGCGATTACTCCCCTCATTTACATACTTATTTGCTAACAAACTTTTTCTGTTTGTCTGGCAGCCTATTTTCCGACAATAATTGCTAACCTTTTACATTATTATTTTTGACAATTTTCGGGATGTTTTATTCTTTTAAGGTTTAACAAGTTTCCTAAGTTGTGCTTGTGGAGTCTCCCCCCTTTTTCTCGGTGCGGACGTACCTTTCTCCGCTCGGGAGCACAAATGTGCGTGAATTTTAACTACGGCGCTTTTCTCTAGTCAGTGAGTTGGTTTCTCTTCTATTTTTAAGTTTCTAAGGTGACTGGTGAGGAAACCTTCATCCTAACAAAACATAAGCCCCAAACAAAATTAGAATAAAAGCAAAAATAAAAGTAATGCTCGGACTTGGTTCCTTACAATCATGAAAACCACATTTTCATGACGTACCCTAACTGTTTACCAAATTTCACCTCTTTAAGTTCAGCGGTTTGCTCTGGGCAATGATGAATCAATCAATCAAGTGATTGATTGATTCATCATTGATTGACTGATGAATCAATCAATCAAGTGATTGATTGATTCATCAGTCAGTCACTCAATTGTCAGTCAGTCAGTCTCAGTCAGGACAAGTAATTTATATATTTAGATGTTAAACATTTTTAGGCCGTTTTTAATTTTTATTTCCTATTTTTTTGAATTAAGTGAAGAGTGTGTTTTTTTTAAGATTATTTTAGATTAAAATATTCAAGCTGGAACGAACTTCAACACAGTAATAACAATATCTTAACTCACTATTCCAGCAATGTTTTACTCTTCCAACAAATGTTTTTGGCTCACTTCATAAGCCTGCCTCAGGTCTGTTTTAGTTTAAAGTTCAAAATTCCAAATTAAAATGTTAACCATTCTATGCTCATTGTTCTTATAAATTTTAAATATAACTGGTGGAGCATGTGGTTTCTATATAGTTTTGTGTACTTTAACATTGTGTATGATAGTTCATATTGATAATATATGGCTACTTTGTTAAGTTGTTTCCTGCGGTTTATTGTAAAATTATAACCGAGCAGCAGATAAGGATTCACAATCATTGTAATTTATATAATTTCCTTTTAAAGTGGCTTTATATATATCCAGTATTTCTAAAATTCTAAGGTGTTTCTCATTGTAGACTTGTTTTAAAAATTTGGCTTCTTCCAGATTTGCAACCGTCATGGGCTCTATGGCATAACTGGCTAATGCATTTACTGGCTTGTTGTGGTCTATGTTATATTTATGTTTCTTGAGTCTATAGCAGTATTTTTCAACCTTTTGTATCGCACAGCACACTTGAACCTATAATTAAATTTCTGTGGAAAAAAATCATGATTTAAAGTTGCATTTGTAAATATTCTATTGCCATGTTACTTGCTACTTAACCTAATTCTTTTTGTCTACATTTTTTTGTAAATTACATAAAACAATATTGTTGTTCCTTAAAATAGCAGCAGGTTACAACAATGGTTATATATATTAATAATTTTCATTTACATAAGAAAAGCAATTAAATTAAGTCTTAATTTGCATTTAAAAGTGGCAGGATGATTGCCTTCAGAAACCTGCCCAATGTACTGTACCTCTATTTCTACATTAAACTAAATATGGACAATTATATATACAGTTTTGATTTAAAGAAAGTTTTATTTTAAATGGAATAAACCGAGAGTTATGCACATATAATTTTTTTATGAATATATATTTTTTACTACATTATGTATATGATTACTTATTATAACAATTAAAAACTTGTATAATCAGTTTGAAGAGGTTTTAATTTTGACATGTACACTTATTTGTTCTTTGGGCTTCTTTTGAAAATATTGATAATTTATTTAATAACCTTCAAAAATTTTCACAACACACCAGTTGAAAATCACTGATCTCTAGGATAATGGTGGTGGTATAAGTTAACAGTCAGTTGAATCTTTTATCCATGATTGGGATTGAATAAATTTCTGGTACCCTATTAATATTATTATTGTCTTTACCATTACACAACAACTTGTATACAGTGGGATTTCAGTGATAGCATATCCTGGCTTTTAAATAAGGCAATTCTCTGATAAATTGAATTCAGTTGTGGATTGAAATCTCTCACTATGGACCTGGGTCTAGATTTTGTGGATGTAGTGCTTCTAGTAGAGGATTATCTATTATTTTTCAATTTTTGAACTTTTAATCAGAGTTCTCTTATAACTATGTGCCAGTACAATGTTTTTCTATTTGGTTGAGTTCTTTTCTTTTGTATTCATTTACAGAGGAGATTATTAGCTGAATTCAACCCAAAGTTTTATGATTGTGTCAAATTTGCTCTTGCAGCAGAAGCTGCCACTGAAGGAGCAAAGAAATTCATTCTGCATATCTTACCAGCAAAGTCCATTCTTCTTACAGTAGCCACCATACAAACAAGACAGAAGAGGAAACAAAATAGTAAGAACTTTTCAAAATCAAGCCTACAATTAAACCCTTGTAGTGAATGTGGTGGTGCACACCTGAGAAGTAAGTGACTATAACTAGATATTGAATGCCATTTCTGTAAGAAAACTGGACACACAGAACATGTTTGCAGAGCTAAAAAGGCAGCTGAACCATCAGTATTGTTATCATACAAATGGAAAAATTGACCAGCAAAGACATCTGCTCCATCAAAGTTGTATGGATTGAATTATCATACACTGTTAATAACATTGGCCATGCTACATCCCATAAATGCAAGATTACTGTTCAACTTAATAACCATCCATGTCAGAAGTGGACTCTGGTTCTGACTATACAATTATTAATGAGGATAATTCAAAAGTCTACAGCCTTCTAAAGCATCCAAAGTTACAGAACCTTTGTGCTTTGTGATTTCCAATGTTATTTAATCAACCTCAAAGGACAGTGTACTGTTCCAGTCTCATACTATAGACATGCATGTCAGCTCTGACTGCTTGTTGCAATTGGTTCTCATTCTAACCTTCTCAACATAGACTGGTTTGAACTATTTGGAATTAAATTGTATGGTGTCAATGTTGTTTCTTATGATGTGATCACAAATGTGAGACTATGAGGGCACAGGGTCAGTTCCCTAATTGCCACTTACACGTTGAGTTGGTAAAACTCGCTCATTTTGTCACTGGATGGCTTTAGGAGGGCAAATTTTGAGTGGAAAGTGCGTTGGTAAGTCAATAAGTGTCCAGGTTTCTGAATAGACAGATTTATAACAAATAACAAAATAAAGGTTTAATGAATTGTTTCTGGCTAAATACATTCAGGTTATAGAAGGATAGATGCGACTAAATATGGTTAAAATGCGATTACAAGATGTATTATTTACAACAGGGCAATTCTATAACAGCTATGCCTATTTTCGTTGAGAGAGAGAAAGTTCACAGACCTCTATGTGTTGATGGAGAGCTATTGGAGATGATCGGTTACAGTTTGGAAGTTCTGGAGCCATTACATGTCTTTCAACCGATGTCTTCTCTTTTTTCTGGATTGGGTCCATTGCGTGGAGGTCTGGGAGACTATCATACATATAACTTCCAGTTTATTCACCTTGAGCTTCCAGTTATTCCATCTTTTATAGCATTATTGTAGGAAAGGGGTCACGTGATCATCCTTTGTTGATGATGACTTGCATTCTTTGATGACTATGTGTCAACTTTCCCACTTGATTGTTGATACAAAAAGTGACAGCCAATCCAATACTCTGCAAAGAGAGTTTTTTCCATCGGGGATGTTTACAATTCGAAAAAAAATGTTTAACATTGATTACAAAATCTCACGCAGTCTCACACAAAGGTCATTGACAATTTCCACAAATGTTTGATGGGAAACTATGCAAATACAATGATCCCACTGTGTCCTTACATGTGAACTCAACACTCCCACCAATTGAAATGAAGGCATGTCCTGTTCGATATGCTCTCCATCTGAAAATTGAAGCAGCTTGCTGACAGATGTCCTTGAACATATGAATCACATGTGAGTGTCGGTTAGACAGGTGGCCTGACCGCCAATAGATGGCTTTGAGCCTAGTCTACTGTACATGGAATATATCCTTTGTCTACCTCCCTGTCAGAACCACTTTTGTGTTAGACCTCATGCTGGTCACGCGTGTTGGTACTATGTTCCTTGTTACTTTCAATAAAGTTTACCCAGTAACTGTAGGTAAACTCTACTTATTTTAAACTTGTCAACATAATGTTACAAGCCACACCTGTTGTGCCTGTCATGAAGTCATCTGGTGATGTAAAACTATATGATTATAAGGCCATCTTGAACAAAGCTTTTAGGGTTCATCTATACCTAATTCCACCTATGGTCCACCTGTTGGCATCCCTTCCACCTGTAACAATATTTGTAAAATTGGATTTGGCTCAGACATATTTGCAATTACCTGTTGACAATGTCATAGCACAGCTGCAAACAATCACCAGTTTCCAAGGAACTTACAAAGTAAATCATCTACAGTGTGGTACCAGGAGTATTCCAGAGTTTGGTAGACAGACTCCTCAAATCTCCCTGAGGTAATAATGTATTTTCATGACATCCTTATCTGTGCTGCTAACAAGGATGAATGTGCATTGAGACTTTGTACTATTTTTTAGAAAATGTCATATTATGGGTTACATACAAAGTGAAGTGAATTTTTGGTGTCTCAAATGTTGAGTTTTTTGGTTATCAAATTCATAAAGATGGATTTCAGCACCATCAAAGGTGACTACAATGAATCAAAAAAGGCTCCATTTCAGTCAAAGGAACTCAGACTCTTATTGGACTTGTAAATTTTTATGATAATTTTCTACATCACAGGATCACTATTGCAGAACCATTATATTGACTCCTGATAAAAAGGACATTCTGGAAATGGACAGAAATACATCAAAGAGCTTTTTATGAACTGAAAAATCCTCCTTTCATCAGAAAATGTATTTGTTCTCTTTGATAGAAACAAAGAAATCAAACTCAAATGTGACACATTGCTTATAGGCATGGAATGCAGAGAATAGACATGAATCACCTGTAGCTTTTGAATCTCACACACTTACAAAAACTGAATGTGGTTGCACAAATTGATAAGGAACGTGGTTATGCACTTGCTATCATTTATGCAGGGCTGTGGAGTCACATAAAAATTTACCGACTCTGACTTTTCCTTACCATCTGACTCTGACTCCAACTCTGACTCGGTTTCATATACATAACAAGTTGGTAAGTAAAAGGGAGTCGGAGTCGGTGGATTTTTTCACGACTCCAACTCTGGCTAAAACACCAAAACTCCATGATTCCGACTCCGATTCTACAGCCCTGCATTTATGGAGTAAAACATTTTCATCATTTTTTCTTTGGAACGAAATTTCGTATGTATACAGATCACAAACCACTGTTGGGATTATTAATGACTGATAAACCAACATCTTTAATTCTATCACTTTTCATGTTGTGGTGGACACTGATTATCAGTGCTTATGATTATATTCTTGTGTATAGACCAGACAGGGTGTTGCAAATACAGATGCACTGAGCCATTTACCACTTCTAATTCCATGTGTTGATATTCCACCAACCAGTGAAGCAACTTGGACATTTCATTGGTCACTGTTTCAGATATTGCATTACTAACATGTAAGGATCCACTGTTGAAACATGTTTGTCATTACATACCGACTGGCTGGCTCATGTGATAACCTTTCTGCATTTTTTAATTATTGTACTGAACTCTCCCTTCACAATGCTTACTGTGGAGAAGTAGAGTGATAATACCACATCAACTGCAGAAGAGGATCCTGAATGAACTTCATCTTGCTCACCCCAGAATTATGAAGATGAAGAATTTTCAGAATACTCGTCTTCTGAGGATCCAATTCACCCATGGGAAACACCAATGAAACCATGGTCTTGATTACATATAGACTTTACAGGGCCATTTCAATGAGAAATGTTTCTTGTAATTTTAGGTGCAACATGAAAATGATTGGAGGTGAAATGTATGACCTATACCAGTACCTCAACAGTGATTAAAGTACTTCAAGAACTGAAAATTACTCATAGTATTCTTGATAGCATTGTGCCAGATAATGGCCCACAATTTGCCTCTGAAGAGTTTGGCCATATGCTTAAAATGCAATGGCATCCATCAGATATTTATTGCACCTTACAGAAGGAAATTGGTTAGCTGTGCACATGGTTTGCTCCACAAAGGAATCACTGAAGAAAATGGTACATGGAGATTGGTCTAAAAACCTTTGCAAATTTCTTCTGCAACAACGCATTACCATGTGTGTAGCTACTGCTCTGAGTCTATCAGAAGTACTGTTCAAGAGACATTTGTGTACTTGTCTTGATTTGTACATCTAGACCTAGCACCTATCACTACAATAAAGTCAATAAATTATTTTTTTTGTCTGTATACGTTCATGTACAATCACACACATGACAGAATTGCTAACTTCTTATATCAAATTTTCAAATGATATGAGGATAGTGATTCATACAGTAATCAACAATGCAATTAACTTTGGAAAAGCATTTAAGTGTTTTAGTATGTCTTTTGATGACAATATAACCTCAGAAGATTCTAATTCAGATGAAGAGACAAGTGACTGGTAAAATGCTGTTGATGGAAGTGATTGTGTGATGATGGACATTTCAGATCTTTTTAGCAGACAATGAACACAGTTTTTGCCAAAAACAAATGAAATGTTAAAGATTTACGTCTCATGTTATAATTTAATGTTTGACAACAAATCACAACATGAGACACAAATCTGCATTTAAGAAAGCTTTGGCATTGTGGAATTCAGTAAGCTGAAACACAAAAGCTAATGATGAAGTTGAAAATATGTTTAACACAAAGTTCACTGTACCTTGTGAAACATGTTAGAATTCCTACTACAGCTTAATGAAAAGTCTTTTTTTTCTCAGAATGCAAAACTAGTTAAACTAAGTGAGAAGATCAACCTTACATCATTTATTACTGCTGATCTTGAGTTTTTATGTGAATACAATGCAATTATGGAATCTATTGCACCTGCTGTGACTGTGCTAAAAGGTGATTGTTATTTAGGCACATCTTTACCAACAATATTGGCAGTTAAAAAGCCACTTACATAAGCAATGGAATTATTGTGAAAAGTTACTCATTAAAGCCTTGTTAAAAAAGTGTAAATAAACATTTTTCTATATTGGATTTCATAAATGATGAAACAAAATGGTTCATTTTGGCTACAATTAAACATCCCAAATTTTGGAATAATTATTTTGAGCTTCAGGATTTTTTCCTCTGAATTAATTTGGACAATCTCAGATATGATTTCAACCAAATCTGCTTCATCAATCTCTTATTCCAATAGTTCTTGGATATCGTCAAGATTCATATCATTAAAACAGTCCTCTCCCACAGATTTAGCAAGTTTTAGTATTAATTCAGTTCTGTTTTCTGCTGGATCGATTACATTTGAGCTTTGAATTGACCAACTATAAATTTGCCAATCAATTTGGAATAATTACTTTCCAACAGTATCAAGAGATGTGCAAAGAAATATTTTTGAAAATGTGTCACATGCTTAATGCTTAAGAAGGAACAGAAGAAAATAATGATGCAATGACTGGCATAAATGACTTCAGCTGGGTTGCTTTGAAAGAAACGCTGACTTCAGAAAACATTGAAACCAAGTCATATCCAAATTTTCACATTTGGTTGTCAACGACAATGAGTTATTTGGAGGGTTACTTACATTTCCAAATTTTCTTTCACAGAAACAATTTGTGAGTAGAACACCAAGAAATCAACCATTGCATATTAATGGGTAGAAATATTTAGACATTTCACAGCAAATCATGTACCATATAAACAAGTTTTAAAGCTTTCCAGTTTGTCTTGTGTCTCCTGGAAACCAATGCTGCAGTGAAAGACTGTTTTCTGCAATAAATGTTATGTGGACAATTGAAAAAACACAGCTAAAAAGTTGAAATGTTACTCTTGACTATCAGCATGCCTTTTAATCTTGGTGACAAGTCCTGCAAGAAAGTTTGAGAAACTGCTGAAGAAATCTGTTGTGTTACAAAAATCTACTTATCTATGAAATATTTGCCATTGGTCCCAAATGCTTCCAGTCTGTTGTCTGCTTTAGAGTAAACTAACTTTCAGGCAAGACACGATCAAATGAAAAAAGTTATTTTACTGGTCTTGTCAGAAGGTGATTTACTTCTTAATATTAAAATATGCTCGATAAATAAATCTATGGTCATATTAAGTACAGTACATGTGCTATATTTTAAATAACTATTTGTAAACAACAAAGAGTTAGTGTACACTGTACTGGTAATAATCTGACATCCTGCTTTTTCATCAAGAGATCAGGTCATCTTGCTTGCTTTCCTGTGGGCACTAAGATGGCTATCTTAGTGCCACACCAGAAAGTAAGCAAGACCACAGGATGGAAAGAGTTAAAAAAATCCTTGCTTACTGTCAGTTCATTAACAGACAAGTCAGTGAATGAAGGTTTTCTACCATTTTCTATGTATTTCTCCTCCCTTTACTTTCAACCAATCTTCCTCATTGCTTTTGACATTGTAGTCTACATATATATATAAACATCTAAGCCCAATATTTTATAATAAGTCAAATGATTGACAGATTAATTGGGCTACTTTACGATCACTATTAATTAGATACTGAGTAATTTGTACTACAGGTAGACCTTAAGTGCCATCTCTTATTAGATTTAATAATTATAATTAAATTAATATTTATTAAATAAATTTAGAATATTCTGGAAGAAAAGAATTAGTTTCGAGTCCACAACTACTGCTTACCATGTGGATGCATTGCCAGTTACACTACGCGGACATCCATCAAATCTTCCACTTCCAGACCTATTTAATTTAAATATAACCATCCAGGGGCGCCGCTAGCTGTTTGAACGCCCGTGTGCAATACCGATTATGCCGCCCCCTGTTTAACTACGACTACCTACGCTGAGCTTGCCAGAAAGGCTCTTTGCCGCCCCCCTGGACGTGCCGCCCGTGTGCGGTGCACGCCTTGCACACCCGCTTACAGCGGCCCTGTAACCATCCTCAGTTACTTATTGAGCCTACTGGGGACAACTTGAGCATCTACAGCCTATAATCATCCACTATGGCACTCAGCCAGCTATGACATCCTCGTGACATGCAAACAGAGGCCTATAGGGTGCACACAATTCTGTATAAAAGGAGATGACATCTCACTGATATTTTTTTAATTTTATGCTTTTTAATGAGGCAACAGACAAGACAAGATGCACATCAATCCAGAGTCTAGTGATCCATCATCTATATTATATACAATTGATCAATTATAAATACAGTACATGTTTAAAAACTGAATCTCAAATTAATGGTGTTTGCTTCCTTCTGCCATTTTCATGGTAGTCAATGACAACTAATATGGTGACCCAACTACAACTTTGGAACTACGACTTTGAAACCAAAGATGTGCCTGTAAGATATTTCTGTTCTGAAGACAATCTGTTTCCATTGTTGAAGGAATTCAGAAGGAAATGAAATTAAGCATTTTCACTATAAAACCAATTCTCCATCTTTATTTCCACTAAAAGTTGCCATTATTTCATATGGTGCCAGCTGAAGTTTCCCAAGTCTCCTGCGTGGCATTAAATTACCTCTATCTTGGAAAAACAATCCAAATCTGTGGTTTGCACAACTAGAGGCCCAATTCACCATTGCTAACATCTCCACAAACATAACAAAATATTACTACCTCATCTCGACAACTGAATCAGATATTTTACAATCTATGTATGACTTAGTGACAAAACTACCCAAGTATGATAAAATGACACAATCAAACTAGTCACAATCAGACTAATCAATATCTATATGGAAAGTCAAACATGTAAACTCTAAACTTTATTACAAAGGCTGGAGCTAGGCAATCACAATTGAACAGCCATCACAATTGCTTACAGAAATGCATGATCTCACCAGCAAACATTTTAGTGAAGATTTACTAAAGTCATTGTGACTCCAGTGATTTCCAAGTAACATTCACCATATTTTGGAAGCATTGAATGAGACCCTGCTGACCATGCTGCATGCCTCAATCAAGTGCCAGGAGCAGTTCTCAATAACCATTTCAATCAAGAAACAAATGAAGGACCTAACAATGCTACCCTGGTACATATATCATGCTATCAATGTCAAGTGAGACATTATTCTCAAACTTTCCAGGACAATCATGAATACATCCCATCTCAGCAGTGTTGACAATACAAGGAACCAGAAGATGGCTATAGCTACAACCAACAGACTGCCGAAAATCTATCGGGCTAGTTTTATGCTACTTATTAGATAAATTACGTAATCAATTTGGTACTAGAGGTAAGGATCTATAATCCTTTGAGTCACAACTCCAGCTTTATTTAGTAATCCTTCCTCATTCACACATCGCCAAGTATTTGAAAATATTTCCTTTTTACTCAAAACAAAAATATGAGTAAAGGTTTACNGAATTCGGTAAGTTTGCTTTTTATAATCTGTATAATAAGAAGTTATACTATAGTACAATTTCTGATTAATTAAATTACCTGTAGAATAAAATTTGATTTTAATTTTTATAATTGATATCAAGAGAGATTAAACATTACATAATGTAAATATTTATGTAAAACTTTATTTCTACCAAGTAATTTTACTTACTAATTAAGTTAAATTATATAATTTGCTTTGAGAGATTTGATAGCATTCACATTATATATAAAATATGCAAAGCAAATAATAAAAGTTCAATGTTAAATAATACTTGTAGTTGCATTACAATTAGTTAAAAATTGAAATTCAGATTTTAACTTGTAAGAAAATGAAGTTTTACTACAAGTTATGCTTGAGTAGTAATTTGATAAAAGAAATACAATAGATGCTCCAATTTAAACTCCTTTGTTATGTAAGCAAATACTGATACCTTGGGGGAAGCAACTTACTGCTTGTGTTGAAATGGTAGAATCTCTTGATTCTGTTGGGTAGATATCAGGATGATGCAAGAGGTTAAAGTGAAATATTGGGTAATGGTGGCAGACACTGAGACAAAACTCCATTTTTACAAAAATATCCTGTTTTATGAAAGAACAAATAAAGAAACACTTATGAATAGTTCTCAAAAATGGACACTTTCTTCCCCAAGCCTATTGGAGTGTTTAATTGCAACTTCTTGAATGATAGCTCAGTAATTGCAGAAATGTGTTTTCCTTCGTAAATCCAAGAGAATGTAGCTGTAGTTAAGAGGTTTCAACTGCATCCTTGCTGTAATTCCAGTGTAATAAACACTTTCCCTTTATTTTTCTTACATATGTCATGATAAAAGATCGAAATCTCTCATTTATGAATTTCACTTTTCCCATTTTCTAACTTACCTGAATCTATATCTCACTTAACAACACATTTCTTTTCATTTTTGCACCTTTTGAAACAAAGAGAATCTTTTATGTTACTTTCCTTCTCAACAGTAAACTAAGAGAAAAATAAAAGTATAAGAAGTGAAGTGTTTGGACTCAGATTTTTGACTGGTAGAAATATTTTATGATGATTTATGAAATGTTATATATGAAATGTCATTTTTTCTTAGCCAACTCACTTTGAGATTGAGTCTGGGAAATCAGAGCTATTCTATTTCTGACAGTTCACTTATATTTAGTTTGCCAGATTTTCACGATGTTAAACAATAACAGGTGATGGAAGCACCCCTCATCTCCACCATTACAATTCAACATACTTAAATTTCCTCATATCTGGAAAAATATTATTGTTATCATTATTAACCAAAACATGTAAAGTAAGGTGTTACTTAAATTAACAAAGAGTGGGGACAGGCATTTAAATAACAATGTACTCATTAGGACAAAACAGGTTATATTTATTAACCACTAGCTGTTACCCGTGACTTTGCCTGTGTGGATTTTGCAAGCAAACTCCATTTATATTCAGTATTTCAACAACCATAGTAATTGTTATATAAACCTTCTGCTGAGAATGATGAGAATTGCTGAGAATCAAATGAACTGTTTTCAATTTGATCAATTTTCTGGAACATTTACAATCATTCTGTAATTGAACCAATATAAACCACAACTATACCCAGCAGAAAATAATTAAATATGTAGTCAACACCTTATCCTTCTCTGAGAGGTTATTTTTATTAAAACAAATGTTTTCGATCCATTCATTGGATTATCTTCAGGTTAAATAGAACACTTCATAAATAGAACAACACGTTTAAATATTCAAAAATACAAATAAACCGATAACATAAAAATAAATAATACTTGTAAATAATATAAATATTCAAAATAAATAACATAATATCAATACTAAATAATAATATCGTCTGCCTAACTATATAGAGCTTATTATTTCATACTAAATTTCCTGCGCTTTTTTTAAGCTTTTAACCGCAAACTTCCAAGCGGAAGGAAGACCCTCCGCATCTCTTGCGTTAATACATTTTTCTTCAAGTTTGCTTCTATAGATTTCTATCTTTTCAGCTGTTCTTGCCAA
>NW_019384501.1:50829-140403 GCF_000671375.1 Centruroides sculpturatus | reverse complement strand
GTTGTAATAACCGTCGATGGTTAAGTAGTTAGATTATATACGCTGGAAGAGGAGATCGGATCGGAGGTCCGGGTAGCGTAACTGGCAACGCATCTGCACGGTAAGCAGGAGTTGTGGGTTCGAGTCCCGCTCCGGGCCGATTTTTTCTCCCAGCGGTTCCAAATTATTTAAATTAATTAAAATTATTTATAATTATTAATATTAATAAGAGATGGCGCCTAACGCTTACCTCTAGTACCAAATTGATTACGTAATTTATCTAATAAGTAGCATAAAACTAGCCCGATAGATTTTCGGCAGTCTGTTGGTTGTAGCTATAATTATATATCGGGTTGGAGATGTTTGTATATATATTACGCCTTGCCGGGGCTTGCGATGGCCGGTTGAGAGCCGTATGGGAAGTAGGACGTGGGCACTGAATGTGTCCCCAGCCGGCGTTGTAATAACCGTCGATGGTTAAGTAGTTAGATTATATACGCTGGAAGAGGAGATCGGATCGGAGGTCCGGGTAGCGTAACTGGCAACGCATCTGCACGGTAAGCAGGAGTTGTGGGTTCGAGTCCCGCTCCGGGCCGATTTTTTCTCCCAGCGGTTCCAAATTATTTAAATTAATTAAAATTATTTATAATTATTAATATTAATAAGAGATGGCGCCTAACGCTTACCTCTAGTACCAAATTGATTACGTAATTTATCTAATAAGTAGCATAAAACTAGCCCGATAGATTTTCGGCAGTCTGTTGGTTGTAGCTATAATTATATACCAGAAGATGGCTATTTTTATCACACCAACTTTGGATAAAAGGTAAGAAATTATACCTCTCCTTGCATATTCCAGCAGTCAGGAAACTAAATAGACAGCTCTGGTGGTCATGGAGAGCAAATGCCAGATCTATAGAATTTTTATGGCCAACTCTTCACTAAAATTTTCTTTCTGGTTGACACGGGCAGATGTGTTGGTCATACCAAAAAGAGTCATTGCACCCTCTACTCCTCCAGGAAAACTTATCCTCTATGCAGCAAACAGTATGGAAATTCCAACATATAGTACCTGGCTGTTTATAGTAAACTTTCAACTAGCAATAATTGCACTTCGGTCAGAACCTCATTAGTAACGATATCACCTCTGCGCAAAGCTTTTTATAGTAAACTTAAATCTCCATTGAAGTTTTTCCTGGCCCTTTATCATAGCTGATGTTGTCCAATCAATTCTGGGTGTCGATTTCTTGATGCACTTTTAACCTACTCATCAACATAAATCATAACTGCTTGATTGATGGCACAACCAAAGTTAGATCAAAAGGATGGATGACAAAAAGCGGCCAGATCTTACTAATATCACAGTTCTATCGGGTAATTCATCTTACCATATTATAATTTGCTGTCACAATTCCCAAGCACACTAACCCAGACTAGACAAATCAAAACAGGCAATCCAGGTTTTCCACCACATAGGAACACATGGTCTGTCTTAGTTGGATCTGTGCATCTGCAAATGAAGATGAACACATGCAACACCTTCATCAGACTCCCACATGACTCCAAGAAGATGAATTCACTCACTCTAAACCTATCAAAATGTGCCCTTGGTCAGACTTCAGTCCCCTTTCTTGGATGACTAATTACTCCTTCCAATATTCAACCCTTACCCGAGAAAGTGCAGAGCATTCAGAATTTCATACAGCCACAAACAATTGCTGAACTATGTTTTATGGCAATGTTAAACTTTTACTGTCATTTCCTTCCAAATGCTGCAGCCATTCAAGCACATCTACATGATCTTTTCAAAGGTATCATAAAGAACAATAAGTACAATATTCCTATAGAAGCAATAGCTACTTACAACCAATGCAAATCTGACTTAGAAAAGGCTGCCACACTTCTTTTCCAGCCTAGTAACAGCAAGCTCTCCTTAATGTTCGATGCTTCAGATCTTGCCATAGGACCTGTTCTCCTATGTCATACCAACCAAGGTCCAAGTCCTCTTGCCTTTTCTCCCGTAAATTTTGACAGACACAGAACAGAAGTACAGCATCTACAACAGAGAACTTCTTAGCATATATGCATCAATCAAACATTTTCAACACCAACTGGAAGAAAGACACTTCTTCATCTTTACCAACCATCAACCACTGACTTTTACCTTCAACGAAAAGTATACTTCCAGTTCTCCCCAACAACTCCATCAACCCAACTTTATTGTTCAGTTCAGCACAGATATCAGACACTTACATGGATCTGAGAACACTGTAGCTGACACACTCTCTTGAACAACATCCACCCAGCAATCTTCCCTATAGCTGCAACCTCTTACACTCAGCTCTAAGTTGTAGATCATCTGTGATACTTCAAGTAATAAAATCTGACCTTACATCCCAGTCAACTTTTTCCAGAAAGTTTTTCATGCTGTACACAATCTTCACATCCAGCACTCAATCAACTCACATGTTAATGCAGGAATGTTTTGTAAGGCCATCCATGCACACAGACGTCAATCAGTGGTGTCGAGCTTGTGTCATCTGTCAATGTAGTAAAATCATCTACCATACATGAAGCCCTTTACAACACTTTGACTTACCAAAATTCAATCATGTGCACATAGGCATCATGGGATCACTTCCCCCTGCTGAAGGATTCTCATACCTCCTTATGTGTGTTGATCAATTCACTTATTGGCATGAGGTTACACCTATTTCAGTCATAATGGCTGAAACAATAACAAGGGCATTCATTTCAACATAGCTTGATTTAGATCCTATCCTCCATAATAACCAATCTAGGTCAGCAATTTGAATCTCAACTCTTACATAACATACTTTCTCTCCTTGGAATCAAGTGAATTCATACAACTCCCTATCATTCATCATCTAATGGACTAATGGAGTGATTCCATCTATTCCATTGACAGTAAGCTAGATTTTTATAAACTCTTCCCACCTTACGGACACTAAGATATCCTATTTTTAGCAACCCCATTTTGTAAAGAGACCAGGTTTCTGGAATGCAAAAGCAGGATGTCAGATTAATACAGTACACTGTACAATAACTCTTTGTTGGTTACAAATAGTTATTTGAAATAAGTAGCATATGGACTTAATATGACCCATAGATTTATTTATTGACCATATTTTTATACTAAGGAATAAATCACCTTATGACATGACCAGTAAGCTAACTTTTTCATTTGACCTTGTCTTGCCTGCAATTTAGTCCATTCTGAGCAAACAATTTCAGGAAATGTTGAACTAAAGGATAAAAAAAATACAGCATCTGAACAGCTGTTGACAAAGAAAAGTTGCAGGAATAAATTGTTAAAAATTAATGAAAAACACACAATATATATTATATAACCAAACACAAAAATAAAGAGAACAAGCAATTATTTATTGTAACATAGTTACAATGCTGGGCTGCATTTTTAATCATAATTTTAATTTATTTAATTTAAAATATATTCTCTCCATCTCAAATTAGTAATGGTTTGCCTGTGCACACCATACTTTTCCTTTTAACAATAGTTATGCTGGTCATCTATCTAACACTTTTCAGAGGAAAATTTTTGAATTGAAATGACATGACTTCCAGTATGCATCAGAAGTTTGTATATAGTTAATTGGGGCCTCCTTATTTGGTCTAGTCTTTCATCTATCTAATTCCATTCTTGATATTAAGGAAAGCTAGATGGATAACAGTGGGAATTTATAGTTCTACAATTTTTTCAAATTGCCCAATAAAGTACTAAAAACATATAGGCATAACACAAGAGTAAGAGACAACTATATATATAGATGCAGATAACAAATAGGGGTCCCTAATTTTTCTTTGCCTAGAGGTGTCAGAAACTCTTACACTGACCTGAATAACTCTAGCTTTGACTCCAGCTCTTTTAAAAACTGTATGAGGTTTCTTATTTACCCAATGCTCTACAGTCTGATCAATTACAGCTGTCTCTACCTAGTCTCCCAATTACAAAGTAGGAACTGGCATTTTAGAAGAGTTACAAAATTCTTTGTGCATTCATTTTAATACTCTGTTTAATACTTCTAAAAATGTGATACTTGAATGTATAATTCCAATTTTATACCACATTTATTGTCAAATTTTTGGAGAAGTTCTTCATAGGATAATGAACTAAATTTGTTATCCTATTATCATTCAAATAATAGGATAAATCATCTTTCCATTATTCCCAACAGTCACTCTCATTTTTCTTCTATCTGAAAAAATTTCCTTACTGGTGATAAAAGTGATTGTAAAGTCTTCTTGTGTGCAATATAGCAGTACTATTTGTAGTATTCATTATAAAATAAGTTACTCGGATAGGAAAGTTTAAATTAGTTAACATATCTTTATTGCACCATGTATACAGATCTGATTTTGTGACTTTCTTTCATCCAATTAACTCTTGTAAACCTGGTCAAAACCTAGTCAATACAGTAAACCAAAGTATCAATACTGGACTTTTAAGGTTTACGAGAGTTAATTGTTTGCATTCCAGTATTTATGTAATAAGTTATTTATTTCTTTCATCCTTCCTTATTTAGGGGAAATGTCTCAAGTTACACACATTACCAAAATTATTATGACATCTGTTGTTCATTACACTGTGCTTAAAAGCAAGTTTCGTAAAAAAATTGTTAATTATTTTAAGAAACCAGATTGTCATATTTCTGTTTATATAGCTGTAAAAGAATAAAATTTCAGCTTTATAAAATAAGAATTTATCTATGAACTTTTCATTTATTACTTACTTAAAAGTTTCAAATATAATAATATTTGAAACTCTTAAGTAAATAAATTCTTATTTTACCTTTCTTATTCAAATTCTTAGTAAATAACTGTTTAAGATTTAAGTGTTCCTCACAACAATTAGCAGAACATGTAACCAACTCATGGCATCAAATCTGACTTGCAACATCACCAAACTTCTCACTTTATTTCCAGCAGTAATCAAAATGAAAAATTGGGACAAATCTGAGTTCAATAGGTTAGATTATTTTTTAAATTTTTTCTGTTAGTTTAGCATATATTTTTAAGTAAATAATAAGAAAATAATATAAAGAAAATGTTGATAACTGAAAATATTTAGCCTGCTCTGCTCAACACCGTCTAATAGATTGTTTTTTGCTTTTTTATTCTTATCAGTTCATATGTGCAAGATATTCAAAAATATCTTGCACATATGAACTGATAAGAAGTGATAGTAATGTTGAGATAACACAGGTATTAGCAGTGGCGTAGCTAAATATTCCTGGAATAAGTAGAATTGGTGCACCCCCTTGTTCCTTGAAAGAGGTCTGGCGAAATTTATTTTGAACATTTAATTTAAAAATATATATCTAATTATTTTGATTTAAAACCTTACTTAATAACAATTTATTTGAGATTTGAAGCATTTCAACAATAAGATATTCAATATAATAAATACACAAAAATAATAATAAAACAAAATGTAATTCTTTAAGTACGGAGTACATATTGATAATAATATTTACTACATATGATATAAACTGTATTGACAAAATGTATACAAGTTTAGTTTCGTAAGAAATACATAGTAATGCATGAAAAACCTTCAAAATTGTTTTCTTGCTTTATCATTTGCAAATTAATCAATCACTTTCTCCCGATCAAGTTGACAAGCTATTGTTTTTTAATTGATATAGTTTGTGACTAAGCTAACACTTTGTTGTGACATGCTACTTCTTAAATAAGTTTTGATTATTTCTAGTTTTGAAAAACTTTGTTCTGCTGTCGTTGTCATTGCCCATAAAGCTAATAAAATCAGGCATTCTGCAATAATGTCGGATACTTGAGGCTTGCAATGTGAATTAAAAGTAGTTTGGCAACTTCATGTATAGAAGTAATTTCTTTTACCTAAGCATAAAAACACATTTTAAATCAAAGCAGTTGAGGTCCAAAACAAGGCAAAATGTCAGAGTGATATACCAATTGTAACAATTTTGATCCTTCCAGAATATTTTTATCAGATGATGCAACAAGATATGCAGGTGATAAACACTTAAAAAGTGTACATAATTGTCAAACATATTCAAATTTAATAGTTAATTTATTAATTATCAAATCCAAAAACTTTTTACAAATGTTTTTACAAGTTTTTATTTTGCCCTTTCTAACTTGACACCCTCATGATTCGTGCGCCTGGAACAGTTTGCTCCAACTGCTCCATGGTAGCTATGCCTCTGAGTAGCCAGAAAAAAAAAGGGAAAAATCATTTTACTTAAGATTGTTTGAAACTAGAATATTTAATCATCCTAAAAAGTTTTTTGCTTTTGTGACAAGAGACAAAAACCGAAATGTTTAAGAACACCAACGTTTATTTTTTAACTCTTTCTGTTCTTGGATGCTAAAAATACCTTTTTTTATGCCCATTATGGATTTGGTCAAACCCATAGTAGAGATGGTCATGTGATAAAAGACAGGACATAACATACCAATTTTAAACCTCTCATGAAAATTTCTGAGGTTTTGACTAAAACAAAAGTCCCTGGAGCAAAAAATTGATGCCTCTATTATCTTGGTAATCCTAATTATATAGTTCAACTTTAACTTTAGTAGTACTCTATTTTTTAATTTTAAATATTTTTGTAGAAATTAAATTTTATGTAAAAGTTAATAATTTGTAAATTGCTTTTTACAATATTCTTTTATTTTTATTTGTAGATATAATCAGACTAAAAAATTTGATAATTGTAACCAACAAATACAATATCTGCCATTTCAAATTACTGCTCATATTGATAGTCTTGCTTTTATGGAAAAAAATTCTATTATATGTCTTGTTGCTGAAGTTATTCCTGTAGTGTCTGCTTACAAAGGTAATTTGTTGTCTTCTTAATGTTACAGTATTTTTTTAATAGTAAGAAGACAACTTTTAAAAGTCTGTCTCTCTTAATTTTTTATGGCATGGTTTTAAAAAGTATATTGGTGTTTTCAAATTATAGTTCCTGGAGAGATTCCAGCTATGACTTTTTCTACAAGGCACACTGTATCATGTCATTTTAGTCATGTGGATAACAGGTAATTATTTAGTTCATATATATAATATTTTCAAAATTTTGTATATTAAAAATTGTAAATTTATTGTAATTTGAAATCCATTTTATTCATTTTTTATTTACCTAATGAAATTCTTCTTTGTAAGAAACAACTCCCTTGTCTCCTTTGTAAACTTAAAAATGATAAAATATAAAATTCAAGATGTCATTGATTTATTTATAGAGAAACAAATCTAACATAGAAACATTTCTAGATAAGTTTGGCAATATACATACATACAAGACATTGGCTGTACACGAAGTGTTTAGCTGGCAGAAAAGAGGGTAAGGGAAAGGGAAAGGGGGAGATGAAGGAGGGAGAAGAGATATACAGTAGAGAAAGGTAGGATCCCTCTGAATGGCGTACATAAGACTACAGTACCCTCTATGTTTGATGTTAGCGTACAGTTTTTAGGCTGCAAGGCCAGAGTCCCCCGAAGGGTCTAAAATAGGGGTGTCCAACCTTTTCTTTCTCTGGGCCACATTGGAAGATGTCATGGAGTTTTGGGCCACAAGTATATTATATATATTTGTGGCCCAATCCTTAAATATACTTGTATATTTAAGGATTAACATGTCTAAATTATACTAATAAGTATTAAATCTTTATCATGAAAAAGGATATTTTAAAAAATTACTTCTACAGACACTTTCAATTTTTACTTAGAAATAGATAAATTAATTTATTATAAAGGAGACAAACAAAAATTTATTTGAAAAACACAAATATTTGTTTTATTTGGGTCTGTAATTAATAAAAAANAGACACTTTCAATTTTTACTTAGAAATAGATAAATTAATTTATTATAAAGGAGACAAACAAAAATTTATTTGAAAAACACAAATATTTGTTTTATTTGGGTCTGTAATTAATAAAAAATGACAAAACATCATTTTAAAGTGCATTTTTATTCGACTAATATATTTATAAATAATATGTAGCCCAAAAAGTAGCCAATGTGCCAAACTAAAAATAAGGGTAGCCAACTTTGGTGCAAAGTAGCCAAATCATGCAATGCTGGAAGGAATACTAAATAAAGCTGGAGTTGGGACTGAAAGGATTATAAACCCAAATGTGGGGAAAGAAGAGAAAGGACAAAAGATAAAGGTTGGAAAATTAAGGGTCCATATTTGCATAACAGAAAGTCTATTTAACCTTTCTCACTACTTTTAACCTTTTGGCCTTTCTCTCCTTTCCATGCATTTGGATTTATAATTCTTTGAGTCTCAACTTTAGCATTATTTAGTATTCCTTCCTCATTCACACATTTCCAAGTATTTGAAAATATTTCCTTTCCACTCAAAAATAAAATATGTATAAAAGTTTACAGCTTTGTGAAACTTCTTATTTTGAGTTTATGCCATTGAAATAAATAAATAAAATTTAATTTAAAAATTTGTCGCTTTTGTTTACACATTTATTGGGCCACATTGGAACTTGCCTTGGGCCGCGCGTTGGACACTCTTAGTCTAAAAGAAAATCTGAATGTAGCGAACACCAATAATTGAGTGTTATGCCATGAATAGATAAGTGTGGAAGTTAATGCCAAGTGGCTGTTATTAGGAAGACTTATATCTACTTAATACTAATAAAATTGAACATGATTGCAAATCTTAATACTACTTAACAGCTAGACAGACAGCATGACAGTTCAGCAACAATAGCTTTGGCTTTATCCTGAAGATAGGCCAAGAAAGTGATTCCACCACACATTTTCTTTATTTAAATATCACTTTGAGAGATGGACAGATAATCACAAATACATGTTTTAAGCAAATATACCACCTCTACTTTATCCCTGTGGTTTCCAATAACTTGTATATGATCAAGCTTTTAGCTTAGAGCCTTTATAACTTTAATTAGAAGGGCTTTCTCCCATTGCACAAGTATACTAGATAAACAAAAAGAACTAGTGTATATGGTGAATATATATCCTCACATCATGGAATGATATGGCAATTAACTAAATTTTGTTTACAAAGCAAGGGGGCAATCTCTATCCACAATACACACACACACAGAATTATCAAATGCAATAAGACTATCCATACCACTCAAATCACTGCACATATAAAGGACCTGTAAATTCTTGAAATCTTTAAATCAGCAAATAAAAGCAATTGCATTAACTAGAAACAGGTGGAGTCTATCTTATTGTGTGGAAGACATTTTACAACTCCCTGTAAAGCTCTCCAACTTCATATTCCCATCTCATTAAAATATGATCTTTGGCTCATAATATTTATTTTTATCATTTAATCTTTGTATATTTATATATTTGTCTTAATCATTTACATTTATATCTATTTATCCCATCTTTGACATATTGTCTGAATGAAACATCATTTAAAAGTTTGCAAGTTTTCCCATTCAGAATTTAAGCGTGAATTTGTTACTTTCTCTGGCACATTGTGTGTAGAATGTTATTTCAATGTATAATTTTTAAACCATTTTCAAACATGTTAATGATAATCTTCTAATTTAGAAATGTTAGTTAAAATAATTAATTTTAAAAGATGTTAAGTATATGATCACAATTTAAAACTAACAAGTCATATATATTTAATTACAGTGCTGTGCCTTATTTGGGATATTTGCCTCAAGATATGATTGGTTATTCTGTCTTTGATTTCTATCATGTGGATGACATGCCACAACTTAAAGATATTTATGAGTTAGGTAATATTAGAATTATTTAATAAATATTTAATAAAATATTTTGGTAAATATTTATAATTACTAATTTTTTGTATTTTTTTTAATAGTTGTTAAAGAGCAAGGATGTTCTTTTCGAAGTAAACCATATCGTTTTCGTGTATTTAATGGATGCTATATTACTATTGAAACTGAGTGGTCATGCTTTATTAATCCATGGTCTTACAAATTGGAATTTGTAGTTGGCCAGCATCGAGTGTTAAAGTAATCAATAAATAATAATAATAATAATAAATTATTATAGCTATTAATTTGAATTATAATTATAACATAAAATTAACAATACGATAATGGGTGTACAGAAATTTAAGAGCCACTTATTAAAGAGCTAATAAAATCGATATTACATCGATTTTATCAGCTCTTTATGTTAATTCAGACTGAAACAAGGTCACATGCAAGGCACAATATGTCAGAACCTGTAATGAGTACCATATTGATTATTCAGTCAGGCAAGCAAAAGTGAGGAGGAAAGGTGATCAGTATCTTACTCAAATGATATGCCATTACTAAGAAAACATTGAAAGAAAAGATAGAAAGACAACCTGTGATCATTTTGCAACTGAAAATATTTGAAGAACTACAACAAACCAGATATTGGCCCACACGAATAAAAATGCAGGAAATGCTAATAAGCATAAGGTGGAAGTAAAAGCAAATGATTTGAGTAAAAGGTTGAAACAAAAGTATTTTCTCTGTTCGGTATGAATAATGATTATCATATACTTCCAAGCAAATGCTTTTGGTAAACAAATAAAAGGTTCTAGATGGTAAGTTACAACACCTTTAATCATGTTTCTATGTTCTATTGTATTAGCTGTATTCAATTCATATTAATCATACATATGCTGGCCTTTGTTAATTAGTGTAGATATCCAACTAACATCAACACTAGTGAATGTGCATCTGGCATCAGAAGTAGCTTGTATGTTTAATGTGGTTTTCCATTTTGATTAATGTACTCATCACCATGAAATCTAGGTTTTTCTATTCTTATGTGGGGCAGTCAATCACACCAATTGCAATTGGAAAGTGGTATTTATTTTGACATAGCTGTTTTGCTTCCATGACAGAATGATCTGTTGTTGGAAATTTTATTGAATGATCAGCCTGAGCTATTATTTTCTCCACAACATTGCTCACAGTTTGTGACACTGTTGATTGCTCTATACCAAGTTCTTCTATACCTTTTTGGAATCCAAGATCAGCTAAATATCTGAAACATGTTTTTACTTTTGTAAAGAAGTTAGCAGACCACCGCATT
The DNA here is from genome assembly GCF_000671375.1 of Centruroides sculpturatus. Taxonomy (NCBI): domain Eukaryota; kingdom Metazoa; phylum Arthropoda; class Arachnida; order Scorpiones; family Buthidae; genus Centruroides; species Centruroides sculpturatus. Next base: position 129,364 of record NW_019384501.1, on the reverse strand, counting down.
ATTCAGTCGTTACTAATAAAAAATTGTGCACCAACTATTCGAGCTATTTATAAATAATACAATAAATGTTTTATTATATTCTTTATGTAACATTTTACAACAAGACAACAATTAATTTATGACAGACATATACTATATTTAAATAATTTAGAATAATACCTTATGGAAATCAAAACTTACTTCTTTTTCAAACAAGTTTTTACAAAATAATTTATGTAAGTATGCTGCTACATAGAGTTTTTTAAATTTGCTACATACAGCTGATTGAATATACAGATATAGACTCTTCTTTCATAGACATATTCTGTAATGAGATACGTCAAATTGGAAAAGAATTCTGTTATGGTAGATTATATCCACACATACAGTTAGCAAAAGACCAGTCCCCATTTAAAAAATAAACTCAAATTTTGTTTACAATGCTCTTTCTTATTTCTTGGTCTTTTAATTGTCTGCTATTTACTTTCTCTTTTTGCCGTTGGGCATCGCCTATCATTCTTCCGACTTATCAAGAACCTTTTACTTGTTTACCAAAAGCATTTGCTCAGAAGTATAAGGTAATCATTATTCATACCAATTAGATAATATGCTTTTGTTTCTTTTGCTCGAAGCATTTGCTTTTACTTCTACCTTATGCTCATTAGCATTTCCTTTGTTTTTATTCATACAGGCCAATACCTTAAAATCACTGACTTGTGAAGAGGAACAAAGTTTATAACATTTAACCTTCCTTAGATTAACTATTTCAGACATGGTTAACATTAACAGAAAATAAACCTAGATAAAAGCAACTACAAACCACATTTCTTGCAGTTGAGTCTACATCTGACTATATGCATGTATTTTAAAGTATATGCTTATAATTCAAAGTAAATGCTTACTTTTATTCATACAGAATACTTATTACTAAAGCAAAACCTTCATTTAAAAGAATTTTCTTCATGCTCAAAGTATAAGATTTTGCTTCTATTTTTATTCATATGGCTAAGAGGATTTCCTTCAAATTTTACAAGAATAAGGTAATGCTTGTTTTTACTTTTATGGCTCATTGAATAGATTTGAAAAATGAGGTACTGCAGAATATCAGTAAGTAATGAGCAGACTAATAACTGTGAAGATGCCAAAGTAACTAGGGCAGCAGAGCAAACTTCCAAGATAAACTCTGAAATATCTGTTTGAAATAGGCTGCAAAACTTGGTTTAGCAGTAAGAACTCTGTAAAATATTAAAGTGAAGAAACTAGGAATCACTGCACACAAGGAAATAGCTATTTCAAAACATTCCTTGAATCAAGAAAATCACACAACCAAAAACTTATTAACATAGGTTGAAGGGTAAGATTTTGGATGATGAAATCTACTGCCCAATTGACCCATAACAAGTTCCAGGACTGAAGTTTTATCATTGCAGTAACCAGTCAGAAGTCAAAATGAAGTTAAGTTTACCACTAAGTAGAAATAAATCTCTTCAAAATTTTTGATATGGCAGACATTGATGAATGTTGTCACATATCTGAACCCTATATCTCAGTTAGAACATGTGTGGTGATATGTACTTAATTGAGTATGTTAATTAAGAAGCATCTGCTTTCATTCATCTTGGAACTTTATAAAATTGAGGAAGTTTTGGTCTGATCCGAACTAGCTTGTGTCCATTATGAAAGGCAAGTTGTGAATCATTTTAACACTGTAGAACTGAATTTTGTGGAAAAAGAATATGCTCCAAATATTCTTCAAAATCAATTACAATAACAGGTTACTGTGATTGATTTCGAAGAGTCTGAAATATCAGTGTAGGCTTTGTTGCGGATTGTATCTTTACTGAAGAGGGATTGGCAAGAATTCCAATCCAAAATGCATTTAAATAAAATATCTGAGAATTAATTATCTTCTGAGAAATTCTTGAACTTGGGTGAGCTTTGGATTTGAAGGACATAATATTTTGGTTTATTCATCAAATAAAAATCCCTTTTAAGTAGTTATGAAAGTGAATGAATGACTTAATTAAATTAAGAAACAGATTGTACTTTCCATATGTTACTGCATATCTTATTTCTTTAATAAATCTTTTAGTACATTAATTAAAAAAAACACTTATTGGCTTACATGAATGACTTTATTTATTTCCAAATATAATAGCAGCAATTAAGAATTTGAGAAGTATTCATATATTCAAAATCTTTCATTGCAGAGGTCCAGAAAATATTGATGTTTTCAAACAGAGCAGCAAAGAAATTACTATTGCTGAAGAAATACTGAAAGAAAGTGAGAGAATTCAAGAAGAAATTAAAAGTATTTTATCACAGGTAAAATATACTTTTAATTTAATAGGATGAAATAGAAATAATTATTTAAACTTTTAAAATAATTAATACAGTAGATCTCTGCTTTTGTATTTTAATTAGTTTCTAGCTGGAGAATTATTAAGCAAGACATCAAATTCCCCATAAGTTTAACGTTAACAAAAAATTATGACATTTTGTATACTTATAATAGATAATTTATACCAGTTTTAAAATAAGAAGATTGTAATGTGAACAGTTGTAAAGCAAAAGTCTAATGAATATATATCAGAAACTGACTTTTTTCATATTAACACTTTTTAACCATTTTATATTAATTTTTTGTATGTACAGCATCTCAATAGTTTGAGGATCCATATAGTTTGAGGCTCTACCATAAGCCAAAGTACACATACTCAACCAGAAACACGTAAAATTTATATATTTCAGTAATTCAAATCAAGTGTATGATGAGATTCCATAAACTGAAATTGTAAGTACACTGAAAGGCATAAAACTGACTTTCAATATACTGCATTTATGAAATGATATCATTGCTATTTGCCCCCTATTGTATAGCATATCAATTAATTGTATTTTAAGTGCAATATATTATTATCATTATCATTACTAAAGCAATATTTTTATATAAAATAATGAATGTATTCAGGGCTGGCTCAAGAGTTTATGGATACTCTAAACAGATTTCAATCTTGGTACCCCATAGAGAAACAAAATAAAAATAACCTAATATTTTTTACTTATAAAATTCAAAAATAATATATACACAAATTAAATCACAAGGAAACAATAAACAAACTGAAACAAACTTTTCTTATTTAAATTGTAACTTTCTGAGCTTTCTTTTTAGCAAATTCAGTAACAATATCTTTTATATCTATACTTTTGCTATTTCATGTTCAATTGAAATTAATAATGATCCAATTAGTCTTTCTTGGACTATTGATGAATGAAGATTTGTTTTTATTTTCACTTTTGAAAAAATTCTCCAATGACAACTGAGATTGGAAGCATTAATAAAGTAAGCAATGGCTGCTCTTCCTCAATTCTTATTGAGAGAATTCTTCACAAATATCTCTCACAACATCTACCATCCTATGGGTACAGCATCATTGAACTGTTATGCCTTGTTGAGAAACTACACAACCTCACACCTATTTAATGAAAAATATATCACTCTCTTTGACTTTGAGGCCTGTACCTTGAACCTTGTTTTTGTCAATTATAGGACTCTCCCTGTGAATGGTTGAAAACAGAAAAATATCTTCTGTTTTCAACCATTGAAATGTTTTCCAGTAATCTTTTTCTCTTGAACAGTTATTGTTCCTTCTCTAATTTGTTTTGAATCTTGTTACTCATTTGTTACATCTATTGACTTTCTGCACACAAATGCACTCGTAGACATTCAACAGCAATCTTTACCATTTCTCTAAATATTTTTTAGAATTCAAATTTCTATTAGCAATCAACAATTATATCTAATAATCTATGTATGAATTTATCAATAATCTCATTTCGAGTGAGATAAACTTTTGCATACATAATAATACAAATACATAATAATATAGAGAATAAATTTAAATATTTTTCAGCCGATCAAAACATGTCTATCAAAACATCGTAATGATAAGTGGAAGAGAGAGCTATCTTCTGATATTAATTGCTTAATTAATGATGTGAAAAAGGAAAGAAATGAAGAAAGTATGTATCTAATTTCATAATAAATTTATTGAATGTAAAATCTTATGTTATTTGATTTGTTTGATTATCATTTAAAAACTTTAAATGATAGTATTCACAAAATTTCATACAATACAGTTTTAATTGTAAATAATTAACATTGATGACATAATCTTTAACAGAAGATGATCAAGCTGGAAATGAAGGATGTAGTTGTTCTGTAAGTATTTTATTTGCTTCAAGTTTATTAATTATAAAAACTTTTCTTGATATTTAATGCTTAAAGATGCTCCCCATTTGTGACAAGATTCTATTTCAAATATATAGTTATATGTTGAACAGTTACAAGTTAGAAATTGCATTGTATTAATATCTTTGAAAACTTCTTACTTAAAGAGCATATGATACAACTTCTTTAAATGAGAAGTTTAGTTTTTATTATTCTATCTTAAGACAAGGAGTCAAAAAGAATGTCTTGTTTGTTTTCTTATATTAGACAATCCTGTATTTATTATTAATTACTCATTGCATTTAAATTCTAAATTGTAATTCACACTATACTACTCATACATAAAAATTGATATTCATATATCATTACTCATTATTCATTACTCAAAAAAAGAAAATATGATTTAGAGATGATTATTGTCCAGATATTTATGTATCAGTCATAAATAAGAGAGTATCTGCATTAAAGAATAAAATGATTTTCTTATTGGAATTTAAAATATAAATTAGGATCAAGGATCTGTATTAATGGGAGAAATATCACCTCATCAAGAATTTAATGATTCTGATCCATTAAGTGAAACACCACCATCATTTCAAGAGATGCGCTTTAAGGAAAACATAGAAAGGTGAGATATGCAAAGTATTTGTTAATTTTACATATATATAATATTTATATATATATATAATATATATATAATATTTATGAAAAATAGATATATTGTATGTATAAAGGAAACTTAATGGAAATTTATTCTATTTTTATATTTATTTGTAGCATGAAAATGCATTTCAGACAGCTTTTCTTTTAAATGTCATAAGCATTGTAATAAATACGTTGTACATAGATACTAAACTGTAAATACTCAAATTTCCTTGAAAGACTTTTCAATTTGGATCATTTGTTAACAGAGCTATTTTACTGCGTATCTTTCTAGGGATCTCTTAAATCAGAAGTGTTACTAAAAATAAAAGGTTGTTACAGAATATCACCATTCTGATGCTAAATTCTCATATTGATGTTCCAAAGTCAAAAAGATAGCCACATAAAAATTTTATCATGCATGAATACTCACATATGAATAAACAAGGCAAAGGAAACCAATTCCAAGAATGAAATTATAAGAAAGCAAATGTTTTTTACTGTGTTGCATGGGATGGGCATTTTTAAACTAACTGACCTTCATAACTGTTAAAACAAGGGGATTGCTGTCCACTTGTTAAGAGGGGTGTTGTAAGAAAGAGAGAGGGGGAAAGGGTTGTAAGATTAAAGATCATAGAACAACTTCCACACAAGGGGAAGGAATCTGCATCTCAAAAGTTTATAATGGCATTTTTTTTCACGGCTTTGTAAATCTCTAATTGTTCTAAATATCTAAGTCGTTCTTTGTGGGTGATGCTATGTAGGAGGTGGGCACAGCCAAAATGTACATCTGTGCTGGGGTCAGAGGCTAATGCAATGTTGGTCAGCCTTTTCAAAATGGAAGTTCAATGTTCTTTGAGATGGATGTTTAAAGGTCACCCTGTAGCACCATGTATTCTAAGTTGCAGTTGGTATCTGAAATGGGAATAATATATATACTAGGTTGGAAGCACATATCTGGATGGTCTTTAGTGTTGCAGAGAAGGGTGAAAACTGATAAACATTTGAAAGCTAATCAAAAATTATTGTTGGAAGGTTGGATCAGTTTGTTGTAGAATTTTCTCACGGATGTCGGAATCTCGTAAACCATGTATCAATTGTACTCTTAACATCAGATCTTATGACAGATTTTATACAGTCCACATCGTTACAACTAAACTTGAAATTTGCACTTTTTGAGAGTTGTTTTAACAAAGTCACATAAATGGACTCACCATTATATTGCACTATGGAGAAAAATTTATGCTGTTTGGTTAGATGATTTTGTAGTAACTTCATTAATTCAGCAAAGGTTCACCTAGAGGGTATTTCTGATGCCCTAGGTTGATCAGTAGCTGATAATGCTTCAGTCCAAGACAATTGATTAATATCATTACTTTAGCTTCTTCAGTAATGGCATCTGTTCCAGTTAGTCCTTTGATTTTGAAAAAGTTATCCAGTCATTGGGAATAGTTTTCAAAGGTCTTGGATGTTTCATCGTAAGTTTCGAAGGTTAAGGCTTGCATTTGGAGAACTCGTTGAACTGATAGTTTTGGTTTCATCTCCATCGACTGACTATATAGTTTCTTAATGAACACATTTAGAGTTGAAATTAATTCCATAAGTTCACTTATTTTTATATCCTTTTTATCCTCATTGCTAATTGTTATGTCTGTAAAATAAATGACTCTTGTTAACATATATAATTAACTTTATTATAATGAAACATAAATTTGTGATAATACAAATGTAACTTTGTGCCTCCAGATCTAAGTGTCACTACAGCTAACGCACGACTGACCGAAGACAAAGGAACACAACGAAGGTCAGAGGTGCGGAGTTGCCTAACTAGGTCAAGGGGTAATTCGGTGTGGGTTATCCCCTGGATGTTTACATATATAACAATTTGTCACTAGAGAGAGGATTAGGTGCCATTTCAGTTAATTAAGCATGGCACTGTAAGTAACCAAGGATGGTTATATCATATTTAAATATCTCTGGAAGAGGAGATTAGACTGGAGGCTCAGGTAGTGTAACTGGCAACACATTCACAAGGTAAGCAGGAGTTGCGAGTTTGAGTCCTGCAGAAAAGTAGCCCAATATAATCACTGAAAATTAGCCCAATGTAATCCAGTAGTTGTTTGGCTTTGCAAAAGTATTTTTATGAAATTTTTGAATTATGCTTGTATTGTCGATATTGCATTATTCTCATCTAATAATTATACAGGCATTTGTGATTATATTTGTTATTAAAATTTAATTCAACAATCACACCACACAATTGCAGTCACAGATATCTTACTTTCAGAAAAATGTAGGCTAATAAGAGTAATGGGATATCTATCACTCCCATTAGCATTCCTCTTCCTCATAATTCCCCATGGTATAATAATAATTAAAGAGAAACCACAAAACAAGACTCTGAAAACAGAAATGAAAGATGCTCCTTCAGTTTCTTCTACCATCTCCACAGACATCAAACAAGAAAGAATATCTAGGATCTTCAATAAAAGATATTGAATTCTTTTCAGTAACTTCATCTGAGTTTGGTTTTTAAACTGCATTTCTTTAACTGTTTAAATTTATTTGTTACAAATGACTTAAGCATACAGTTTTATTTTCTAATTACTATTATTAAGAATTTTTAAAAATAATGCATCATTAATATAAAACTTAAAATTTTAGATTTTTTGCAAGTCATCCTAAAACATATTCATCTGATGGTTCTGGTGGTGGTAAATGTGAAGAGCGGCAGACACCTAATATGATTACTGATGAAGAAAATGGAAAAATAACTGGTGAATTCCGTTCCAAATTTCCTAATTAGCATTTTTTTCAAAATTAAATTAGTGTATTATTAGTTTATAAGTTAAAAATATTCAACAACGTAAGATTGGTGATTTATATATAGAGAGAAGTACATCACATTGTGAGTAGACAGGAAAGAAGTTATGGTTGATATGTCAACAAATAATTGTTGTGAACCATCTAAAATTAATGCATATAATGAAGAACTTGAACTGATAATATAGTACACGTATGTAATGTGTAAGCATGTTAAACAGAGTTGCAATTCATATTCCATTCCAGTGTTGCATTTTTAGGCTTTGTTAAATTTAACTACATTATTTTAAAATTTTTCTAATTACTAAAGTCATTAATTGACAGTGACATATCTATCTATTATAATACTAATACAAGATATCCAAGAAAGATATTTGACTTATATTATGCAAATTCATAACACAAAAATGTAGCTATTTATTGAAATGTTAAATTTGGGAATTTGTTAAAAATTGTCAAAAAGTCAGGAAATTTGCTTCCTTAGCTGTCTTGTTGATTTTTTGCTGACAATATGCTTGACTAAGTATAGCCGTCTGCAGGCAGCAAGAAGCAATGTGGTTCAATACAACTTATGAAAAGGAGTGCAGAATATATTCAGGACCCAAAATTTCTCCCAAGCTTACACAAAATTTTTGCAAAAATTTACAAAGTACACAAAATGATAAATAATTTAAATGGTATTATTTATCATTTTTCATTTTAATAATATTTTGGTTGCATAACAAAACAATTTCTGATTTTTTTCAGTTTATTAATATTTTATAAAGGCCAGGAAATTTATTAAGAGAGAAATCTAATGAATACAGTGGTGCCTCGTACAACGTACTTAATCTGTTCCAGGTGCACGTCCGTTAAGTGAAACGTCTGTTATACGAAATGCATTTTCCCATAGAAATACATGTTAAAACATATAATTCGTTCTGCAGCATAAAATAACCGTACTGTACCATAAAAAATGAAAATGGAGCGGACACCAATTATGCCGGGTAGTCAGATGTTGTGAGGAGGAGGTGGAAGAACACTTTCTTTACACATTCATACAGATACAGACTTTTTACACATTGCAGCGGGTCTTTTTTTATTGTTTTTTAATCGGAGTCAGATTCAGGAGAGGCTACCGGAACTTGCAGGGTCAACTTCTCTTGTTCCATCCTTTGTTTTTTGCCCGCTGGCTTCTTGAAAAACATGACCAAGGTGGTCTGTTTCTCTTTCTTCTTTAACACCTGTCGGAAATGACGGACAAAGGTGTCATCGTAGAGATCATTGATCCTGTTGGCCTCAGCTCTGTTTGGATAATGAGTGTTGGTAAACTCCTGAACCTCTCCCCATTCGACAAGAAAGTTTTTGTCAACTTTCACTCCTGATGATTTCTTGCTTTGTTTCAATTGAAATCACCTTTCTTTTTTTTTTTTTTAGAAGCCATGATGCATTATAAATGACTTAACTTGCCAGATTATATGATACGAATAATTCTTTATTAATTAAGATCACTAAACACTTCTACGAGCTACTCTCGCTCCGTTTGTTTTTTACAACCTCTTTTCGTCCCGCCACCTTGGCATTTACACAATTACATTTCGTTTATTTGAATCGTCAACATATACTGTATTACATTACATTTAATGTTTATTTAAATCATCAACATATATTACATTACATTTCTACTTCAGATATACTAATAATACATTCTAATAATACTAATATATTCTAAAAATAGCAGATTGTCATTGGCAACAGCAAAAGAGTGGAAACATCATTCACACTTGTTCGAAGAAAGTCCATTGTTCGTCTCACGTAACTGCTGAACGGAAAGTCCGTTGTTCGCAGCAAGTCCGTTGCTCGAGTCACATAACGGTCAAACAGAAAGTCCGTTATTCGCAGCGTCCGTTATTCGAGGTGTACGTTATACGAGGCACCACTGTATATACTTTTGTACATGGATTATATAGAATTTGTTAATGAATAATAAAAAATAATTGCTTTTTTTTTCCTTTTTTTCAAAGACATGTAGATTTATGATTGTGGATTAATAACAGAATTTTAATAAAACATTTTATTTTTGATTTTAATAATTTGGCAGTTATAAAAAATATATAACTGTTAATTAGAAAAAATAACTAATTAAAACATCGGAAAAGCAGAAAATATGTGCATAGGAAGTCTAGTGCTGTTTTAATTTGTCAATGTAGTATTCTGTAAGTTGGTCAGGAAAAGTCATGGAAATAAAAACAAAAATTTGAATAGGAACCCTGTATATAGTAGAAGTTTATTAATCTGCACCTATCAGAACTATCTACATCTGTGGGAATCTTCATCTTTGCCAAAAATGCCATTTTACCAGACATTTTGGTACTTTCACAAAATTCAGTAAGTGATATGTGATTTGAACATTGCAGACATTGATGTTTATATTGTACCAGCTGTATACACTTTTCTATGCTTCTGATTTGTTTACACACACTTTTTAATCACTCTGAAAGATGATACAGTGCATGACTTGGACTGTACCACAAATCTAATGGGTTTGTGAGTTTCAACATTTTTAAACTATTAATCAACAACTTGATAAAGCATACTCTCCCTGTAGATGCTACTAAAATAAGAAAAAAATTATATTAATATTAGTTGTTAGAATAATTGAGGAATCATAATCCACGAAGACCTTTCTGTACAAGTGTTATGTTCAACGAGGCAGACCTCGGTGGAGGTTGAAAGCGTTTGTGGAGTAGTTAAGAACATAACACTTTGTTGAGTAATAATAATCCACGAAAACCTTTCTGTACAAGTGTTAAGTTGTTGGAAGTCGTTTTGAATTGAGGAATCACATTTAGAAACAAATACTGTTTAAATGGTGTATAAATTGTGTATTATTAATGCCTTGAAATCAAAACCTAGAAATGTGTTAAGATGTTGTATCAATAATTAAGAACAGTTAGTATTAAAAAGGATAAAATCATCCAAAAATCAATATAAGTATTTTAAGTTTATAAATACAGTAGCCCCTTGTTATATTGAGCTTGTTGGGAGACAAAGAAAAAGTGTGATATATCTGGCAGCACAATATAACCAAGTAATAAAAATTCTGGGCTTATACTAAATAGATTATTCATGCTATGGAAACTCTATCCTGTATTCTTTCATCAGCAAGTTGTTTCTGATATAAAATAACCTTAGTTTTGCAATACTGAATTTTATTCATGGTTATATCATATTAATTGATGTTTAGATACATCTCGATACCATGAATGCCTATTTAGCATTATTGTTTCTTTAACAATGACATTTAAAGACAAACACTGTGAATGTAAAAACAAAATATCAGTTGCGATTTTATTATACAGTACTATATTCCATAATAATTTGCTTATTAAAAATTTGTATACAGTCGACCCCCTATAACACTGTTGATTATTCTGTTTTATATGAATTCCATGTTGTACTAGTCACTTAGATTTTACAAATACGTGAGCCGTTCACAGCCTGTTACATGTATTTGTAAAATCTAAGTGACTTGTACAACATGGAATTCATATAAAACAAAATAATCAACAGTGTTATAGGGGGGTCGACTGCAATTTATATTTTTCAATAAAAATTAGAAATACAGTAATTGAAAATTTAAAAAATAAACATTGAACATATACTAGAACATGAAAACTTATAAATTTACAGAGTAAATATTCTCTAAAAAGCAAAATAAAGTTACTACTGTATAAAACTTATAGAACTTTCTGTTCAGAAATAAAGAAATCTTTTCCTTACACATTACCTGGTGAATTCAAAATGTCACACCTTCATGTGAATTGACGCAATACCTTCAATTCACATAGTCGTAAATTTCAAATTTACAGAAACTTTTAAATGAGGAGACAGTACTTAAAACCAATAAATAAACAACTTTTGATATTAAAAGGAAACATAAATGATAATTGATCTGTCCACCTGTTTTGCTTATTTAGATCTTGACAAATTTATTGTTTCACCTGCAGTGGCAGTTTCAAGGAAAATGGTAGGAATAAATTATCATATTTTGTTGCAAAAAGAAATTAAATGGCAATTGATATTTTAAAATTTATTGACTTAAGTGCTTTTAAAATTTGGGGATAAAAAAAGTGTGATATATCCAAATCCACAATATAACAAGGCAAGATATAATGAGAGGCCATTGTACTAAAGTAAAAGAAAACTTATTTAGATAATAAATAGAAATATTAATTGAAATTTATTTATTTTCTTTTATTTCATTAAAAGATGAAAAGGATAAACATTTTATTCATTGCACTAAATCATCAGGAAGATATGACTGTAGGATTCAAGCATCTAGCTGTGGTTCATCCAAATGGAAAATGTCTTCTGTAACAACTGCAGATTCTGGAAATGGATCATTGCAAACAGTTGAAAGAATGCAGCCAATGGACAGCAGCAGTGGAAGTAGCAGTAGAGGCAGTTATGATAATTATCCTCCTTGTCAAACACTCACAGAACAAGTGTTATCACAACATAATAGGATGACTCACAAACATTTAAAGCAAAGAAAAAGCATACTGTCTTCATCTTCAGGAGGACTGACACGTAAAGAAAACCATCGTTTGAAACGTAGTGGATCTCCACAGTCCTGTGAACACACAACAGGAGTTCACAAGCACAGTAAAACTAATAGAGGTCAAATGGTTAGCACTGTTACTGTTCCAACACAAACGGATGCATCATTGCCTGTTTCATTCAATCTTGCATCTCCATTTTCTTTTCCTGGATATCCAATTGTTGCTCAACCACCAACCTCTCACTCGACAACTGTTAACAGTTCAACATCATCTTCAGTATATCCACCATCACTGGCTAACTTTGCTATTCCTGTTTATGGATACTTGCCACCAAGTAATACATCTGCCACTCCTTTTTTCATGCCTGGTAAAAAACTTTTTTAATTTATTATAAAATAAAAATTATTCTTCATTGTTGTTATATTTATTTTTATAATCATAGTGTAGAACTAGATTGCTCATGAAAAGTTAAATGATAATTTTAAGTTTTGAAATATTATAAAAAAAAAGCATACATACATATTAAATAAGATTTTTTATAAAGGTCATATTATATTTGACAGAATAAAAAATGATAAATAAAATATCCTGTTTATTTTAAAAATATGCAAACATTTATTGCAAAAATAGATAATTATTATTTCTTTTAAACAAATAAAACTAATAAGATATAGTTGTATGATTGATTATTCTTTATTGATTTGTAAGTTATACAGCAATAATTCATATTAAAATAATCTAGTTCAGCATTTCTGAAACTCTGGGTTGTGACCAATTATTGGGTGATGGGTTAGTAACATTTTGTGATCCAGTCAGTGATGGGTCACAAAATGTTACTAACTTCCACAGAAATACTTGTAATACTTGTATTACTGAAATATTCTCTAAAAACTAAGAACAATAGATGCATCTCTAAGTACTAAAAATTTTTTTAACTTTTTTCCTCGTAATTATTATTGTCATTTAGTAATAAAATTAAGATTATAGAATATGTGTATATGAAATTGATTTCTCTTTTCTATTTTGAATAACATCAAAATAGATATTTTATGTGAAAACCCAGGCCAATATTTTTGTAATTTCAATGATCCTAATTATTTAATTTTTGTTCAAGGAAAAAGAAAATTATATTTAAGCCCAAATTAATAAATTCAACAGAGGAAATTTGCAAGATTTTCCCATTGATAACACTTCCTTTATGGGTGATACATTTCGATAAAAACTACTCATCAAAGGAATTGTCACAAAAAATCAGGTGTTAGACTAACCACCCGTTCTCTGCATGACCTTACCAAATATGGTCATCAGAATAGCAGGGGGAATAAACCTAAATAAAAATAGAAGGTAAGGAAGGTCAAGAGAGAATTTGCCTGCCCATTTTGAAGTGTTTACTCATCTCGAGACACCATGCTCCACTGCCAATCTTCTTGATTTTCTGCCATTTTTATCAGACCTTGGCCACTCTGAACTAACTATTACAGACTACTCAGGATTCATCATACCCAAGCCTTCCCTTTGTCATATCCAACTGAATATCACAAATTCTGATATTTATCAACTTACGTATGCAGTTGTAAACAGTCTCTTGTTTAGGTGTCCCTCTATTTCTAGTTTTTCCTTATAATTTTTTAGCCACTTGAAAAATAAATATTTGTTGTATTATGATTAAATGTGTAGTGGAATGCATTCTTTCCAGTGTGCTGTCTCCTACCTCCCTCCTCCATCCCAAGCCCATTCATTCTCTCATGACTGCTTGTGCAATTATAATTATAAGAAAAGGTTACTGTGCACCTAAAGGCACAGGTGGTGTCAGTCCTGACTTGGGCATTGCAACATAGCTGTCGCAGTGCCCAAGTCAGGACTGGTCACATTTATATAAGGTCATAGTCATAAAGCCATTTAAGTTGCAATGGATTTAAAATATTTTCTTGTTTATTCAAACTTTTAGATTTATTGTCATACATAACAATAAATTATAAAAAATTAATAAAGGATGAATTTTGGCAGAAGTGGATCAATAAATAATTTTTAAATAATTTTCTTTTTTTTGTTTTTTTTCTTTCTTTCTTTAGACAAATGAGATTGTCTAAATCTTATTATAATCTGAAAAGTACATTTTAAAAAAGGATTCATTAAGTTTATAAAGAAAATGTGTAATATTTTTAAAAGTAAAATAGACTCCTGAATAATTTTGAAACAATCTGTTGTGGTGATACACCAGTTGTTTTTTTTTATTTTTTTTTATTTGTATTTTGTATTAAGCCTATGATTAAGTTTCCTCGATCTTTTGTCTAACACTTTCTCGAACTTTCTAACGGTCCTGTTTCCCTGCTGGTGGTAAAACATTTCCGAGAACTACAAAGAAAAACAAGGGTGTGGAAGTAGGCCCTGAGGCAAGGAGAGAAAGGGTGAGGGGGGACTTTGGAGCTAGCGTTGGGAGAGGACGGACAGTGCGAGGAGATCCTGGTCGCCGTAACGAAGGAGAAGGGAGCGATTCGAGGACAACGAGAGCGAGACATCACGGGAAGGAAGGAAGATCACGGTAGTTCATTTTCATCGATGTGAGTGGACTCTGAAGAAAAAGAATAGACACGGGTACCCCCACCAGCAATCTTCCCTTATTTCTCTTATTCTTAATATTAATATTTTCCCTTCATTCTACTGTCTCATTTAGTATATAGATTAGGTTAAGATAGGTTAAGTACAGTTTTAAATTGTCGCGAAGTACTGTTGCACTCTCTTTCCGATATAATTATATGTTACGCGAGTTGTATGTATCGGAGTTGGGATCACTGAGAATATTGTATACTTGCACGAACAACAATAAAACTTTTGTTGTAGACCACTTTCTTTGTGTTGTCCATCCACGTGCTCTCCACACTGTTTTATTTACAATTGTCAGTCTTGCATTTGTTAATAGTTAAATTTCAATAGTGAAAACTGAAATTGAAGTAAGTTATTTGTTACAAATCAAAATTGGCCTAAACTGCTCTTAACAGAAATGTACCCAATGTTGAAGTTTTTATCAATAATGCATAATTTTATTTTATTACATAATATACACTGACTCCAGTTTACCAGGTTTTTTAAAAATTTGATATTATGAATATGATAATAACATTTGGGTTGTGGAATAATTACAAACAAATTTTGGGTCATGTCAGTGGTGTAGCGTGGGTGTCAGCCGCCCGGGGCAAAGGAAAATTTCGCCGTCCCCTTATTTAGGTATCTCAATTTAAAAGACTAAAATTCAGATTCGTCACAGAATAAGTAATAAAAAATTCTGTGCTAGTGTTGCCACCTTTTTAAAATCGCTGACCCGAACGGCAGGTGAGGTTTGTTTGAACAGAAGTTTCTGATGCATGCATATGTCATTTTGCAATGTGAAGAATAATGTGCAGTGCATGCCAGTTCTAAATCATTTACAGTTAGCGACTAGGGAGACTTGGGTAGGAGTAACATAAGTAACCTAGATGACTTAGCTCTATTGGTTATTGGAGTTGTATATGAATACAAATGAATCGTACAAGGAAAAAAAAAAAGAAAGAAAGAAAGAAAGGTCGACAGGTTGCGCACAAAATCCCCAGGTGAAATTAATAGTCCACCCGGACTGTCCAGATGGTAACACTATTCCGTGCTCATGTCAATCGGTCTGAATCGTAGGTGCGGCGAAAATAGGAAATAAAGTGGTTCAAATTTTTACAAGATATTATTATTACTTATTGTGAAATTTTGCCGCCCCCTAAAAAGTGCCACCCAAGGCAAGCTGCCCCTGCTGCCCCACTACGCTATGCCACGTCACTGGGTCATGTGATCAAAAAGTTTGAGAAATGCTAATCTAGTTGAAAAATAAAAGTGATTCTTAATTTTATTTTATTACATAATATACACTGACTCCAGTTTACCAGGTTTTTTAAAAATTTGATATTATGAATATGATAATAACATTTGGGTTGTGGAATAATTACAAACAAATTTTGGGTCATGTCAGTGGTGTAGCGTGGGTGTCAGCCGCCCGGGGCAAAGGAAAATTTCGCCGTCCCCTTATTTAGGTATCTCAATTTAAAAGACTAAAATTCAGATTCGTCACAGAATAAGTAATAAAAAATTCTGTGCTAGTGTTGCCACCTTTTTAAAATCGCTGACCCGAACGGCAGGTGAGGTTTGTTTGAACAGAAGTTTCTGATGCATGCATATGTCATTTTGCAATGTGAAGAATAATGTGCAGTGCATGCCAGTTCTAAATCATTTACAGTTAGCGACTAGGGAGACTTGGGTAGGAGTAACATAAGTAACCTAGATGACTTAGCTCTATTGGTTATTGGAGTTGTATATGAATACAAATGAATCGTACAAGGAAAAAAAAAAAGAAAGAAAGAAAGAAAGGTCGACAGGTTGCGCACAAAATCCCCAGGTGAAATTAATAGTCCACCCGGACTGTCCAGATGGTAACACTATTCCGTGCTCATGTCAATCGGTCTGAATCGTAGGTGCGGCGAAAATAGGAAATAAAGTGGTTCAAATTTTTACAAGATATTATTATTACTTATTGTGAAATTTTGCCGCCCCCTAAAAAGTGCCACCCAAGGCAAGCTGCCCCTGCTGCCCCACTACGCTATGCCACGTCACTGGGTCATGTGATCAAAAAGTTTGAGAAATGCTAATCTAGTTGAAAAATAAAAGTGATTCTTAATTTTATTTTATTATTTAAATAGCTAAAATAAGTGTTTAAATTTTTTCATGTTAAAAAAAAAAGTACAAAATGTCTTTTAATTAATATGTAATTAACAAAAAATGCAGGAACTCAGAGTAGCAATGAACAACAGGTTATTCTAACAATTAAAAAAAAAATTGCTAGATGACAAGTAAATGCAGACATGTTTGTTCCATAGACTTTTTCCCATTATTGTGCTTTTGCTTCTCCATCGTGCCCAAACTATTGCAAAGTTTTCATATTCTGATTGCAATGGACTCATCTACAGGGCAAGAGCTTTATTCTGGTACCTGAACCATGTTTGTATCTTCATCATTCTCTCAAACAAAGCTGGACAATATTTGAAGCTTATCAAATTAATATATAGATTTGAAAGTAAATTTCTACTTATTTTAAAATAAATAAATAAATCAAAATTAATCGATAAATATGACTTAATGAAAATAAGAAATCTAAAATTAACATTACAAATCTGAAGAAGCCAAGAATATAGTGATTGATATTAGTTATTTCCATTCTAGAAAGAGACTAACTATAAAACTTTGAGATTAGTGGCTTAGTCTTAAAAACATTTAGTTGTTAAGATATTTCTCAAAGAAAACTAGTTTTTGGATTAATACAAGTCTCATTTCACATCCTCACCTATTTTTACTTGTATTGCAATTTCACATTTATAACTGTAAAAAAAGTGATTAAATGTATACTCTTAAGTTAATGTCAATGCTAAATTTTACACTTATTTTTGTCCATCAAATGTATCTTGTAACTGTTATTATTATTAATCCTCTTTCAAGTACAGGAAACCTGCTAATGTGACCATTGAAGGGACTAGCTCAAACTGGTCACCTTGCACAGGTCATCTTATGCAGAAAGAAGGATTTAGGTGTTCTTGAATGAAATCACTCAAGTAGGAATAAGCAAAAGATTTAATCATATGAAATTTAATATGAAATATAAAACAATTGAATATACATTCTGAACAAATACTTGGAGAAGAAAAAACAATGCAACAAATTCAATTTTTTGTGAGACACTCATCAATCTTGGATTGCTTTAGAATTTTGTTTTTAAAAGTTTCATCAACTACAATTTTCTTTGCTTGATATATTGGCAGAAGAATCATAGGACAGCTAGTAGTCACATAGCAAGAAGCTATTTTCTTCAGCATATTATAAACTTTCTTGTATGGTATAGACCTCCTTTATCTCCACTAACTAATTTCCTTCTTCCCCTTATTGAACTGTTTTAGGATACTTCCAAAAGCATCTGAATAAACAGATTCAGTGGTCACAACATCATGATCACAGTCAATAAATTTGTCTGTTTTCATTTAATATCCTCATTTTAGTAAACCACTTCAGAGTTAAGAAATTTATGTCATCAAATTCAGTTGCCCTCTTCTTTCTGCTCATATCTCTGCACTCAGTTTGAAACCTAACCAGATACTCATGCTTTCTCTTTTTGATGTTATTTATGGTTGTCTTACTAATTCAACTCCTTAGCTGTTCGCCTCTCACTATGACTTTCTAAAAAGTGGATCAGTTTTCACTTCTGCTAAAGATTTAGCTCTTTGAATCCTTTCTTTGCCATTCTAAAAATTAATTGGGATTGGTAAGTGAATTATTGAAAAAAGAAACTGAATCTTGTCTTCAAATTAAAAATTCACACAAAGAGACTTAACAATTACCAAAGAACCCACGAATATAGCTCACTTTACTAGACAAAGCCAAAATATGAAACACTCTGACAAGGGAAACCTCGATAAAGGCCCAACATTTTTAAATTTGCCTCAAATGTTGCTGCTAAAAATTGCACAGTACTGGTGCATTGATAGTGGTCATTTCAATTTATGATATAGATTATTTAAAATTTTTCAATCTATCCTTTCTTTTACTCAAGCCTCTAGAATAAAGATTTCAAAAGATTATAGGAAATTTAGTTTAAACCCCTTATCTACAATGTACTGTACAATGGCTTCAAATATTTTATATTTGCAATGCAATTGCTACAAATTGAACTAAATTCTTTAAAATGGTTTTGCTTTTGTATTATTTTTTAATAGTCTAAAGTGACTATTAAAAAAGTAATTTTGATCAAGATGATTTCTTACCTTGGCACATGACAAAAGTGGTCAATGGTCACAATGGACAGATGGTCACTGTATCCAGATATATCCATTGAAAAATGTATTATTTTTCAGGAACCAGCTCAAAGTGGTCAACTTAAGCAGGTGGTCACATTAGCAGGTTTCACTATATATGTCCTAAGCGATCAGTGCACATTCTCACTAGGTCTATATCTTCAAAACCTAATGTTGAATTAGCTCATTTTTGTAATGAAAAAATTATTGATTAACTATTAAATTATTATGTTATTCTGTTTTAAATAGAAGAAATAAATAATTGTTTTGCTCTTTTTAGTTATGTATATGGGAGCAGTGCCATGCTATCCCTCCATTTCAACGATGATTCCTCATTCTGGACATTGGCAGTGTGATGGTAAAACTTCTGAACAACCCAAACAAGTTAATGGTGGAATTAATACCAGCAATAACAACAGTAATATTTCACAGTCTTATAATACTTCTTCATCTAAACAAAATTTTAAAAAATTTGAAAAGACATGTGTAGCACCAGTTGAAAAGTGTACCAACGTAGTAGCAACTACTGAAAGCAAAACAGTAAGATATAAAATTTTCTTTTCATTTCTAGATTTATTTCTAAATCACAATAATATTAAAATTCTAATTTTCACACTACAGGAAACTAATAAAGAAGTTTCCAACAATGAAAACACAAAGGATATTAAATTAAATAATAATAAACAAATTAAAAATAAGAAGGTAATTTCATTTATAAATATTTAATTAAATACAAATTTTTTAGTTATTATTAATCTGATTTGATATCATTTAAATGACTTTTGTCGAGAACCAGCGAAATTATGAGAAAATCATTTTTTTTGTCTCTAAATTTTAATTAAATTCAAAAAAATTAAATAGTTAACATAATTCTCTTTAAATATAAAATGATATTTTGGTATACACTCTTTAAAATTAATTTAATATTTATGAGCAGGATTTGACACCAACTTCATATCTGTATATGTTATTAAAAACTTTTTATTTGAAAATATTTATTTCATCAATTTTTTTAATGCATGATCTTTTAGATTTTTCAAAAGTCTGTAATAAATATATTTGCTGCCTCTAATACCAAATTAATTCTAACGTGTTCAAAAGTATAAGTGCGATATTTTGATGAGCAGTTGAGACAAATCTATTATTTAAGCTATTTAACTTTCAACAATTAATGAATTTTAAATGTTTTGAGACAGCATTTGGCTCTGTGCTCCACAAAGTATGAAGATGGGGCCAATATTTCTGCCGTCTTAATTGCATCTACATTTGTAAGTACAATACTTCTGTTCCCTTTGTTTTGAGGATATTGTGTTATTAAAGTAAGGATAAAACATTTTTAACTTGGTAAGAATTAATTATTTTAAGAAAATGCCAGGATATACTTTTTTAAACTTTGTATATATGATGAAGGCTTGGTATGAATTTGTATATGCATGTGGTGCGCCATAATATAATATGGTATATAATAATAATGTAAACAAAATTAAATATTTTTAAGTGGTGTATCAAAACATATTTCACTCAAATAATATTTGAGTTTGAATATTTTTAATGTGATAATTCATATTTTTCATTGTTATATTTTTGACTTTTTTTTATTCATTTTCCATCATAAACGTATAATTTTACTAAATTGCTTTTAAAAATATTTTTTTTGTTTAACTTTGAATTACAGTATTATGATTCTTTGTTCTTTAGTCCTCTGAAAAATGATTCTTTTTGTTTTGAAATTAAAAATATTTCTTTTAGAGAGAATCTTTAAGGAAATTTCTTTATATAGAATAAATGGAAGGTGACACTATATTTTGTTGATTATTTATATTATATATATAGTATTTAAATTTCATTTATTTGATAAAATTTTATATTGGTTATTTCATTTCAAAAATTTTGACTTTTCTGATCAAATCTCACTCTAAATGTGCTTTCCACTTTTTGGAGATCAAGATGAAAAGTTCCACTTAAATCCTAATTTCAGGCTTTTCAGCCATGATGCACATATAATGCAATAATATCCTCTCTGCCAATGTTGCAACATTATCGCAATAAGCCATTCTTTAAATGGCTGTGGGGCTATTTAAAGAAGCATGTACACTCCAGCAAAGTGATGACCATCATAGCTGTAGCTGATAAGAATGGCATTTGCTAGTTTTCAACATTTTTATGCCTAGTTTCAGTTGAATTCCACTTGGCTATGCCTATCACATCACGAAATCCTTTTTTCACATTCTTTAAACAGTGTGTACATTGTGGCTGCATGCCATATTGTTTGCTTTTGTCCTTTTGACAATTTTCCCTGTTCTTTGTTCTTTCCACCTAGAACTTTCAAATCTTCTTAATTCTTTTTTGGAGGTGAGGGCCACTTCCTAGAATTCACCAACATAATGTATACAAGGTTATCTCAGGTAACCTCGTATACATTATGTTGGTGCTTATGAGGTTACCAGGCAAAGGAAGGTCACTTTTGGGCTGGTGCTTGAGGAAAAGAGACCACAAAAACAAGATAGACTTTACAGTGTCCAATGCCCAAATGATGGGTGAGGCTAGAACTTGAAATTCCTAAGCCAAAGTTAGAATGTTAGAGTCAGCATTTCAGCTTGACGAATCTGAATGTGCTATCAGCTATCAGAATCAAACATATGAAAACCCTCAAGGAAAAGGAAGACAGAATGTAGAATTTTTTGTTTAAGAAGCTTCCACTTGGCCCCTCTGAGTAACCAAATGATGTTTGCATTATCCAGGCATTCTTTCCTATCTATCTGCCATCTTCATTACCTCTCACCCCTTACCTTCTATTTCCTTTTTAGGTATAAATTAATATTAAGGATTAGTGTTAAGGAGAAATTTTTGTAAATACAGTAGACCCCACATAACACTGTTGATTATTCCGTTTTATATGAATTCCATGTTGTACAAGTCACTTAAATTTTACAAATATGTGTGCCGGGCTGTGAACAGCTCATGTATTTGTAAAATCTAAGTGACTCGTACAACATGGAATTCATATAAAACGGAATAATCAACAGTGTTATAGGGGGGGTCAACTGTATTATTTNTATGAATTCCATGTTGTACAAGTCACTTAAATTTTACAAATATGTGTGCCGGGCTGTGAACAGCTCATGTATTTGTAAAATCTAAGTGACTCGTACAACATGGAATTCATATAAAACGGAATAATCAACAGTGTTATAGGGGGGGTCAACTGTATTATTTGCAGTTCCTTTTTGTAAGAATTATGATAATTTTTATAATTGTTCTACCAATGACTAGATTTGGGTGACTGTTAATCAATACATCCTCTAGAGTTGGAATCCCTTTATACCTGTACTTTTTTTTATCACACATAATAAATTCAGTTTTCCATCTTCTACTTTGCATGTGTCTTTTTTTCGGGTGTTTGCCCTCATTGGTCAATGAAACACTCTTACTCACAACACAAATTTTGGTGTCAATCAGCTTATTGATTGGAGCTGCAGAGTCCTCTGAACAGGACAACTTTAGTTATGAACACCCTGTGTACAGCACAAGTAAAGATATAAAAGAAACAGAAATCATTCTTAAAAATAAAGCTATTATATTTGTTCGTGTAATTTATTATTTTAATATCTTTTGTGCTTGTAAATACACTCTTCAGAATGTTCTTTCTTTGATATTCTTTAATTGATTAATGCACTTATTCAAGATTGCTGATCATTGAGATTTCTTATCAGTTATGAACAATATTTGATTTTCATCTATTTTAATTACAAGTAAAGACAGATTATCCTTATTATAATTAAAGTTTTGATCACTG
Organism: Centruroides sculpturatus; assembly: GCF_000671375.1. NCBI lineage: Eukaryota > Metazoa > Arthropoda > Arachnida > Scorpiones > Buthidae > Centruroides > Centruroides sculpturatus. Next base: position 106,495 of record NW_019384501.1, on the reverse strand, counting down.
CTTTCATAATTTTTGGCTATTATAGCAAACAGTATCTCCAGTCTTCATTACATTCAAATTATTGAATCTAATTAGATAATTCTTATATAAAATGCTTATGAAAATGCTGTAGAGCTTAATAGAATTTTTGTATTATTACTTCTTTGTGTTGCATTCCCTGCACTTTTTTCCTTCTTATCCATATTACATATTAATTAATTTAATGTCTTTGTCCATGAGCTGAATGAAAACATTTTTTATTCAATTCACAAGCACTTGTAAGGCTGATATCATGCTCTAATTAAGAGATTTTTCTCTCTTAATTCAAAGAATGTTGTTTCTTTTTAAATGGAGATTTCATGATGATGGTGGTGGTGATGATTCTTTTTCTTTTATTTATGCGCTTCTTCTAAGAGCACTCTTTCTTTATTTCTTTAGATGAAATGGCTATTTTTAAACTATTATAGATTCTTTTAGTTGAAAAATATATTCTTAGAATTATCATAAATGTTATTGGAAAATGTATAGACTTGAATTAAGTAAGATTTTAAGGTTTTTAAGATAGATTAAATAATGTTAGTTATAAAAGGTAAGTAAATGAAACATTTCATGAATTAATTCTAATGAAATATTATGGTTTTCAGGCTGAAAACAGTAAAACAGCTAAAGAGAGACAGATACATAAAAATGCTGAATTACAAGGTGAGAACGAAGGTGATAAGGATCAGGAAGATACTACATTATCATTTATATCTTCATTGTTGAAATCTGATGACTTGAGTAGTCATTCTCCATCTGATCATGCTGAGGTAATATATTATTTCGAATTAATATACAAATTATCACAAGTTAAAACCTCCTGTGCAAGTAAAGATCTTGCTAGACTTTCCCAGCACTCAAACAGGAGGTTAAGGGGACCACTAGAAAGTCTGATGATTTTTAATTATATTAGGATATAAAATTTAAATAATAACAAAAGCTCAAAAAAAGTAATTTTGTTGAATTATGATAAAAATCTCCATTAAAAAAATGTAAGTTTAAATCACTATGACACTAGCTCAAAATTGTGTATGATGCCATCTGTTATAAAATGTTATTAAACAATAATATAAAAATTATTAGTTGTTATAAAAATAACTAAGACAAAACCTTTCTCACTTCTTTTCTAGCCATTTAAACACTGAGTACAAACGTTTTCGGCCTTCTTAAAAGGCCTTCCAACAGACCATAGTGTACCTGAGGAAGGCCTTTTAAGAACGCCAAAAACATTTGTCCTCAGTGTTTAAATGGCTAGAAACAAAGTGAGAAAGGTTTTGTCTTAGTCATTTTAAATAGTTCTAACTCCAAATGCATAGAAGTGTTATAAAAATACTTATTTTGAGGGTAAAGATGAGTTTTTAAAAATATTATAAATGCCAATAATAAAATTTTGATTAGCTTCTACCCCCTTTATCTGCCCATCCCTTGAGTTCTCCACTCCAGAATGTAATGCCCCTTAAATACAAATTATCATGCTAAATTTTATTTCTTAATCTATACCCCATCCTGAGATATTAAATGAAATAGACACCAATACACATACATGTACATATTCAGGAAATATTTTCACTTTTCCATTTACTTTTTTGGGTTCAGGGATCTCAAAACTTGAGATTTGCAAAAATTTGAGGATGTATTGATTAACAGTCACCCAAATCCAGTCATTGGTAGAACAATTATAAAAATTATAATAATTCTTACAAAAAGGAACTGAAAATAATATTTACAAAAATTTCTCCTTAACACTAATCCTTAATACTAATTTATACCTAAAAAGGAAATAGAAGGTATGGGGTGAGAGGTAATGAAGATGTCAGATAAATAGGAAAGAATGTCTGGATAGTGCAAACATCATTTGGTTACTCAGAGGTGCCAATGGAAGCTTCTTAAACAGAAAATTCTACATTCTGTCTTCCTTTTCCTTGAGGGTTTTCATATGTTTGATTCTGATAGCTGATAGCACATTCAGATTCGTCAAGCTGAAATGCTGACTCTAACACGCTAACTTTGGCCTGGGAATTTCAAGTTTTAGCCTCACCAATCATTTGGGCATTGGACACTGTAAAGTCTCTCTTGTTTTTGTAGTCTTTTCTCCTCAAGCACCTGAGGGTCAAATTTGATATGATTACAATAGTTTCCCATGTTATGTTATGACAGTTGTTAAGCCCCAATAGACCTAAGTCTGTTAGGCGAGGTTGTCGGGTAAAGGCACAGACACATTGATTGAGGACTTTACAATTGTGGTATATTTTTAACAATAAATTTTAATCATGAATACAAACAGACAAAATTTAATCTATTCTAACAACATGGGAGGAACTTAAACACATTAGAACTTCCAGGGAGAAGGATTGAAGAATTTACTTAAATATTAATAACACAGTAATCCACGTACCGACAAAATAATAGTCTTGGGATGTTCTTTGAAGTTTCCTGTATTTGTATTCCTACTTGTTTCTTGGACCGTTGACGTATTTTCACCGATGGATTCGGATTCCGTTCACTCCTTAATTGAAAGTCCACACGTGTCGTTTTCTTTCTTCTTTGTCCTTGCACCACATAGTCTATTCTTAGCTCACGACAAGCCAGGGCCGAAGGGAAAACCAAAAAGTTCCTCTCTGGACGGGAGTCCAAACATTTATATCCCCCGCCATTGAGTGTGACGTGATGTTAGTCCTTGGCCAATCAGCAAGGGCGACGGGTTCTACCCGTCGCAATCCGATATCAGGAAAGAAAACGAAATTTTACAATAAAACCCGATATACATAAATAACGGAAACTACTATACAATAGTGCTTATGCACTACATACCTCCCTCAATTTAAGATTACTTACCGTAGTGCAACCTACGGAAGTCTGTATTTCTGTGTCGTAAATTATATGGTCTTTCTTGTTTCTCACTTTCAATAAGGTTATCATTAGACTGCCTTTCGCCCCTCTCATCATGTACACTTTTATGCGCTGTCCTAATTATTCTCAGATCAGGGGCTTCATCCTCATCATCCGACATGTTTTCTATTTGTACCCTTTTTCCAATTTTTTTACGTTTGGGTCTATCAACGACATCACCGTAACATAATTTTAGTCTATCTACATGCACAGTGTCTTTATCCTTTAGATTACATCCCTCAACTTGATAGGTGGTGGGATTGATGACTTTCACTATGCGGAAAGGACCTTTATAATTACTAGAAAATTTTCTTTTCTTACCACCCTTCCTTTTTACCCACACCCTCTGTCCCACACTAAACTCCTTTAATTTCTTATTAACATTACGGTATTTCCTACCGATTTTATTATGCTGACGAGCTTGCTCGCTTGCCATACGCCTAATGGCCCTGAGCTTACTTATCAAAAAGGATCTACGTTCATCAGTATCGGTAGGATTCCAACTTTCATCGATGGTTGGAGTGCGGGGGTCAACATCGAAAAGGAGAAAAGCAGGTGTATCATCAAGGGCTGAGTGGTGCGCATTATTGTAGGCAAAACACGCGGGAGGAATCAAGTCGTCCCACTCAATGTTGCTCTCACCAGAAGACTTAGCGATCATATCGATGATAGATTTATTTACTCTCTCACAAATGCCGTTTGAGCATGGTCTGTATGCGGTTGTTATATTTCTTTTAATGTTGAGCCATTTACAACAATCAGAAAATAGGGACGATAGAAAATTTGTCCCTCTGTCAGAAATTATCACCTCAGGGGTGCCATACCTACAAATCACTTTCTCGAAAATCATGTTACTAACAGATAAAGCAGTTTGGTCGGGTAGTGGGTGAGCCTCAACGAAACGAGTAAAAATGTCTATGATCACTAAAATGTACTGATTTCCCTTACTAGTTTTATGAATGGGCCCTATTATATCCACAGCGAATTTCTGAAATGGTGCTATAGCAGTTTCATTTTCCTTCAAAGGTGCCACCCCCTTATGTATGTTATATCTCTGGCACTTTTCGCATTCCTTAACAACCTGATCGACCTTTTGTTTTAAATTTCTGATAAAGTAGCTTCTTTCTATGTTCCTTATAGTTTTTCGCACCCCCCAATGGCCTGAAAGTTTGTTTTCATGTATAGCCTTAATAACTCTTGTGGCCAATTCTTCGCCAACACATAATTGATTCATTTGACATCCCCGGGATTTTAACCACATTTTTCTATACAGGCAATCATTCATAACAACATAATCATTCGAGAGCTGCCTTGTAACCCCCCTACCATCACTCCTTAACAAATCCCTTTTTATAGGACCGAGGGTGCTATCGTTGTCCTGGGAATGAATAATTTCTTGTCTTGTTGGGAACATTTCCCCCGTTGATTCAATATTTAAGCAACTCACTCCATTTACGTTCCTTGATAAGAAATCAGCCACCTTATTGTCAATTCCTCTCACATGCTGTACTTCAATATGGTAATCTGATAATTCCATCACCCAACGAGTTAAACGCTTACTCCCGTTATTGATGTTATTCAAGAAAACCAACGGTTTGTGATCTGATAGAACTATGATTTTTTGACCTAAGACCAAATATTTGAAATGTCTTAATGCTAATACGATAGCGAGGCACTCTTTCTCAATAGTAGAATAATTAATTTCTGCGCCTTGAAACCTTTTGCTAAAGTACCCTACAGGAGCTAACCCCTCATCTCGTCGTTGTTCCAACACAGCAGCTGCTGCTATATCGGATGCATCTGTATGTAAATAGAAAGTCTCATTAAAATCTGGGTGGGCCAGGATTGGAGGATGCGTGATAGCCTCCTTTAGATTCTCGAAACTATTTTGACATTCCGAGTTCCAAACAAATTTAATTCCCTTTTTTGTAAGGTTAGTCAAAGGATTCGCAATGACAGAGAAGGAAGGGATAAAATTTCTAAAAAATCCCACTACCCCTAAAAAATTCCGTACACCTTTTACGTTTTTGGGTGGTTTAATTCTTCTTATAGATTCAATGTTGCTGGGGTCTGGGCTTATTCCCTTATCATTGATCACATGCCCTAGATACTTCACTTCCTTGGCTAGAATCTGGCATTTACTGGGGTTCAATTTTAACCCCTCATCCTGCAATACTTTCATGACCCTCCTAATTAGCTCAAGGTGGTCCTCTAATTTTTGGGAAAACAAAACCACATCATCTTGAAAGATGAAGCAACTATTTCCCACAAATTTTGCCAGCACCTTATTCATAATGTGTTGGAAATAACGGCCACTATTCTTAGCTCCTTGGGGCATCCTACATAACTGGAACTTTCCCCAGGGAGTAGAAAACGCAAATATATGCCTAACTCTCGGGTCCAGAGGAATCTGGAAATATCCTGCTTTTAAATCTAAAACGGAGAAGAACTTATTACCATTAAGTTGTGATAAAATATCGTCGATTCTCGCCATTGGATATACTTGGGCTTCGGTGACCTCATTTATTTTCCGTAGATCTAAGGTTATACGGATCTCCCCCGACTCCTTTGGCACCACGTGGATTGGTGAATTCCATTCTGATGAGCTTTCCTCAAATATCCCAGCCCTCAGCAATTCACCCACCTTCTCCTTTAGTGCAGGGAGATAACTGACAGGAATTCTGTATTGTTTAACACTAATGGGGCGGTTCGTGGTCAGGCTTACGGAGTGCATGTAATTCTTCATGCCTGATATGTCGGCAATCTCCATAGCCACAGCCTTGGGGTATTTATCCAATATCTCCCTCATTTTAATTTTTATATTATCGTCTAAGTGATCCAGATTCCATACCTCATCCTGATGCCCCCCTCTACTACTAACATTTATACTAATATCATGGTTTCTAATCGAGGGACTTGCCCTCATAACGGAACCTAATTCTGAGAATATCTCGGGTTGATGATTCAAAACGTCCATTCCGAATATAAAATCATAATCCACACCACTAGGAAATTCGATTATTGGAATTGTGAGATCCATTTCATTACCACTTATTAACTTGAATGTAAGGGCCAATGCCTCATTACTCGTAATAATTACACCTGACATGCCTCTAATACATGCCTCACTTGTGATAGTATTACCTATCAATTTTTTTCTTCTAAGTTCCCTTACGAATTCCTTATTTACCAAGGTGCGCTCAGCACCCGTATCCATTAGTCCTCCCACCCTTTTTCCTTCCAAATCTGCCGACATGATTGGCAACATACGGTCAGATATAAAAATGCAATTGGTTAAGTTCAAATTGCTTTTTCTCTGGTCAATTGTCTGACCCTCCAATTGACCAGATCTTAGTTTAAACACACTCTCTTATTACATTTTTTTGAAATATGCCCTATTTCGCCACACGAGTAGCATCTTCGTGTGTCCTCCCATTTTGTTTTAGGGTTTCTATCTGGTCTCATAGTGTCTAACATGTACGACATGGATTCGTTCAACTTCTTCAGTTGGACTTCTAATTCAGCCACACGATCTCCCAACTTATCCTCCCTTTCACTCGCGTTCCCCGAATGTCCTAAATTTGCACAAGCTTCACTAAACCCACCGCGTGTGTTACAAGCGGATTCCACTTCTTCCTCTTCCTCTGCCTTCAATATTGCTTCATCCAAAGTACTGGGTTTAGATTGCATTACTTGCCTACGGGTCTCTACCAACAAACCCTTTATGAAACTTTCCTTTACGATATTATCCCATAAGATCCTTACATGAGGATTGTGTGTTACAGCCTTAGAGAACAATGACTTTAACCTACTGCTATACTCACACACTCTCTCCTCCTTTCGCTGGGCTATATTTAACAACTGGCCTAATGGATTACGCCCCTTATCTTTATGAACAAAACATTTTACAAGCTCCTGTTTTAATTCTTCGTAACTGCTAACTCCCTGATCCTTAAGATCGCAAAGAACCGATAAAGGCTCACCTTTCAAGCGGGATTTGACTACGCTGACCTTGAGTTTTTTGTTCCAACTCGCATGTGAAGCTACTTCTTCAACAGTTTCGAAAAATCTCCGGACATCCAGACTGTCACTAGGTAGGTTGGAAAAGTAGGGGATCATCCCCATAAAGCCGGTCACCACTGGTACATTTCCTATCTCTCCCATTCCTTCACCAAGAGGTCTGCTAGAAAGTTGTTCCTCCATGATTTACAAATTGCGATACCACAGAAAGTTCCCGAATTACTAGTCCTTTTACACACAGGCCTTACCCCGTTTTACAGTATTACTAAGAATCCTTTTACAATATCCTGTCGCGGATGCCAATGTTAAGCTCCAATAGACCTAAGTCTGTTAGGCGAGGTTGTCGGGTAAAGACACAGACACATTGATTGAGGACTTTACAATTGTGGTATATTTTTAACAATAAATTTTAATCATGAATACAAACAGACAAAATTTAATCTATTCTAACAACATGGGAGGAACTTAAACATATTAGAACTTCCAGGGAGAAGGATTGAAGAATTTACTTAAATATTAATGACACAGTAATCCACGTACCGACAAAATAATAGTCTTGGGATGTTCTTTGAAGTTTCCTGTATTTGTATTCCTACTTGTTTCTTGGACCGTTGACGTATTTTCACCGATGGATTCGGATTCCGTTCACTCCTTAATTGAAAGTCCACACGTGTCGTTTTCTTTCTTCTTTGTCCTTGCACCACATAGTCTATTCTTAGCTCACGACAAGCCAGGGCCGAAGGGAAAACCAAAAAGTTCCTCTCTGGACGGGAGTCCAAACATTTATATCCCCTGCCATTGAGTGTGACGTGATGTTAGTCCTTGGCCAATCAGCAAGGGCGACGGGTTCTACCCGTCGCAATCCGATATCAGGAAAGAAAACGAAATTTTACAATAAAACCCGATATACATAAATAACAGAAACTACTATACAATAGTGCTTATGCACTACAATGGTAATGACGGTAGCAATTATGTACTTTCTGAGGATTCAAGTGAGGACAGTGATGATGAAGTTGTCTCTGAACCTGAAGATGAGACTATTCTTGAACCTGAAGGCAGTTGTGATGGTTTTCAAGCAACCACATCAAATCCAAATGATAATTTGTGTACAGAAAATCAACAAAATCCAGAACTATTTATTTTCCAAGAAAATATTAATTTGAAATTGGATATGACAAATCTTACAGTGCAAACGCTGGTGAACGTATTTTTTTGGAAGAATTTCTTGCATTACTGGTCGAACAAACAAATTTGTATGCTGCGCAAGAAATTGCAAAACATAAAGAAATAAAAAAAATCTAAAGGGGTATCATAGTGGAAAGACATCAGCACTGCAGAAATAAAAGTTTTTATTGGACTTGTATTACAAATGTTTTTTTCCTTCAATAGAACATTACTGGAGTACAAACAAACTTTATAATATAATGTTTTGGCAATCACATATGAGTCAAAATAAATTCCAATTGTTACTGTATTATTATTTTCACCTAGTTGATAGCTCAACACCAACTTCTGACAGATTATATTGATATATGGTATGACCAATACTAAATTATTTCAATAATATCATGCACCAAAACTATGTGCCAGATAAAAATATGTGTATCAATGAATCAATGATGATGTGGCATGGAAGATTGCAATTTTCATCAGTGCATAAAAAAATAAATAACACAAATTTGGTGTTAAACTGTATGAACTATGTGAATCCAATGGTGGTGTTATGAAAATAACAATTTACAGCAGAAAACCTGAAGGAATTGACAGTAATTTAGGTCACACTACTGATGTGGTCTTACACTTACTGAAGATTATCTCGATAAGGGATATACAGTATACATGGATAATTTTTATAATTCTGTTGCTCTTACAAAATTACTGACTACACAAAAAGCTTGTGTGTGTGTGGAACTCTATGAAATAACAGAAAGGGGAATCCCAGAGTTGTGATAAATCAAAAACTTAAAAAGGGAGAGTTTATTTGGCAGTGAAATGGTCCTGTTACTGTATGTAAATGGAAAGACAAATCAGAAGTCCTTACCATTTCAAACATGCACATTGTTGAAATGGTAGAGGTGTTCAATCGTAATGGAAAATGTTCAATGAAACCAAATACAGTGGGTGATCGGTTAACGAACATAATCCATTCCAAGACTTTGTTCGCTATCTGAATTGTTCGTTAACCAATTATCTATTTACTATAGGTTTTAATGGGAATTTAATTAATTCGTTCTGGATACCACCCAAAAATAAAAATATATACTTTCTTACTACGTTTATTTATATGTAATAGTAAAAATACATACATACACAGTCTTGCGGTTTTATTAGTCATGGTTTTTTTTTGTTTGAAAGGGTTAAAGATTGCTTTTCTCTCTTCTTCAGGATTTTTCATAAATAATTAATAGCATTGCAATTGTAGAAATCCCCAAGCCTCAACTTAGTTTGGATGCCATTCTAAGACCATTGTTCTGACATTCTCCCACTTCTTCAAAGGATCTTTAATAACAGGTATCAGCATTAATCCTTTTTTTCAGAAGAAAACATATCTCACCAGTTTCTTGATGTTCTTCATTCAAGAGTTCTTGGCGTTCTTCTGTCATCAGATCCATTTCAGGTTCCATTATGAACTCATCAATGTTCTTTATTTCTTAAATAAGATTGAACTGTGACCTACTGTAGACCTGTTCACGCCATACTGCCCAGCAACATTAGGCATCTTCTGTCCACTCTCTACATTTGCTTTTATACTCTCACCTTTCAAAAAGAAAATGCAAAACTTAACGAATGCCTACCTGACAGTCTCGCGAATACATAAAAGATTTGTTTTGTCAGAAAAATAAAAGGCTAGAATTACAAGGGAGAGTTTCAAAGTTTGGAGGAATACTATCCGATCGGTATATACCGGCTTGAGCATCGATGTCGACGTCTCCCACATTTCGAAAAGTTTTGAATTGTTGCCTGAAGACAAGGGAAGACCAATCATATTCATTATTTTACGTCACTTCTTCTTGTGTTTGTTCTGTGGGGTGTTTGTTATCTGATCATGTGTTCATTGTCCAAACATAAAAATCTTTTGCGAAAGTGTTCATTATCCAATCTGTTCGTTAACCAATCACCCACTGTATAATTTGAGATTACAATCAAAGAATGTCTGGCATTGACCAATCAGATCAAATGCTGTCATACTACACAGCTCTAAGAAAGACTATTAGATGGCCCAAAAAGGTTGCATTACATATTATAAAGATACATATACACAATGTGCACAAACTTTTTCAGAAAGCAACTTCTTCTAAAATAAAATTTATAAAGTTTAGAAAAGCATTCATCAATGCGTTGATTGGAGAAGAGATTCAACCAGTTTCAAAAAAAATTAGATTGCAAAAGTTTTATTATTTACAGAGTGTCTGACCTACCAAAAAAAAACGGCATCTGACAAAGCCATGTTGAATTTGTACCAATGCTAAAAATGCTGAGAAATGCATTATTTCTGTCCAATCTGTCCAGAGAAGCCAGCCCTTTGTGTGGAAGATTGTTTTAAAAATTATCACAAACAATAAAAATATGCTTTTCTTTTGATTTTGAATAAACTTTGTATGATTATATTTTCTGTTCATTTATTAATAAATGTTCTGTTCAAGTAAGCCAACCATGATTTTTTGTTCTTGCCCCTGAGGCTATCTATTCATATTTACACTGATATACTATGAATTTCATCGTAGCTGCTCAAATATGGGAAGTAAAAAAACTACGAGATAACTTGTAGGTGGTGTCCTAGGCAATAATGCAAACTATGAGTTGTCTCATAGTTGGCAGTCAACATATTAATAAAAGTGTGAGATTAGCAGTGGGTCACTGGTTAATCCCCAAATGACCACTTAATCTGCACGGGTTGATGAAACCTGATCTCGGAGTCGTTGGATGGCTAGGAGGGCAAAAAGTGAGTGGGGAGTACGTAGGTAAGGTGGCAGGTGTCCTTAAATGACAGGAAATAGGTTCAACAAAATAACAAACATTTATTGAATGGCTAAGCTAGGATACATAAGGCGATAACAATATATAGGTTAAATGCAGTTAGATAAAACTCAGAATAAATGCGGCTAACATACTACAGTCCTATCTCCAAGGGTTAAACTAAAAATACGCTTAGGGAGAGAGAGAGTCCGCAGGTTCAAATAATTACCTCAAAGAACTCTATGTGGCGATTAAGTGTTATGTAGAAGTTCTTATGGCCTTCTATGTGGTATCTTCTCCTTTCGTTGGTTCGAGTCTGTTGTATGGAGATCTGGGAGACGAGATGCACACATCGACAAGTATAACTTCCGAGAGATTGCCCCGAGCTTCGAGCTTTTATATCATACACGTGGGAAAACTGACACATGATTGACTTTTGTTGATGATGACGGTGCATTCTTCACACCTAAGTGTAAACTTTCCCAGCTAGTTGTTATACAATTGGTGAAATCCGATCTAGTTCAAATTCTTCGGGTTTTTCCGAGGATATTTACAATTGACAGAAAATTTAGATTTTTAAGAGACCCATAAAAATCCACGGCTCACAAAAGTTTATTATTTTTTAATAGAGAATTTGAAATATAAAAAAAATTGGGATGGTTCCATTTCAAAGTTCAAAGTTGATCCCTACCATACTTAGAAGGGGATAGTCAGGCTTTATTTTTATGGCATTAAAAAGACCCCATGTAAATGTTAAACTTTAATTATTAATAAATTTTTTATTAAAGGATATTTTCTGAGTTATTGACTTGTAACACCTTACATAAAACATGCTGTATGTATACAAAAAGATAAATGATCTCAGTTCATTACTGTATGTTTTCACAGTTAGGAAATGTTTTCTGATATTGAAATTCATAATATTACAAGGACAAGAACATTATATGTACAAGAAGTTTAATTTTGCAGAAGTTTTCTATATGTATTATTCTATATATATTNACTATATTATCATATAGTCCACCAAAGTTTGAGACTGTAATAAAATAATATTATGAATTTCAATATTATGATATTGAAATTCATAATAATATTTGAGTTTAATATGTGTGTTTGATTTCTTTACAAATTAATTTTATTTCTGTTTTTAATAATAAAATATTTTGAAAATGTAAGTTTTATAAAGTACTTTTTAAAAACAGTGAATTTACTGTAATATATAGGAGACTCTATAGATTCAGCCTAATTTGTTTCATGTTAAAATGACAGTACAGTAAAACCTTGATTTAATGGACTAATTTAGGTGAGGGGTTTCCATTATTTAATAAAGTAGCACATGTTAAAAAATTGACAAATTAGTCAGTTTATCTGTTTCTACTAATGTAAATACATTTGTGTAATTAAAATTAAGTATGTACAAGAAGTTTAATTTTACAGAAGTTTTCTATATGTATTATTCTTTGTTTACCCACCAAAGTTTGAGACTGTAATAAACAAGTATACAATCTAAATCAAAATGAATAAACAAACATTTTTTGGAAAATACACTTTAATTGTATTTAATTAAACAAATAAATAATGTTGTTAAAAAGAAAACAAAATTAAAATTTGAAAAAAACACAAAAATTTCCTATTTATTCATCTTTAGATGATGATACACTAGAGCAGGGCTTCTTAAACTTTTTTTATTCACGACCCCATTTATGATTGTGAGTTTTTTCGCGACCCAAAAAAATATAAAATAAAGATATATACAAATTTGCAAAAACAATAATGATGTGCTACCTGGTCTCTTGTGTTACAATCAGGGCTGTGAAGTCGCGTAAAAATCTACTGACTCCGACTCCGACTTTTCCTTACCATCCAACTCCGACTAGGGGCAGACTTGTTACCAAAAGAGACCCGGAAATTCTGATGTCATCACGTGACCTCAGAATAAAATATTCAATAAATAAAGTTGTAATAAAGATAGAGCATAGAAACTTTTTATTCCAAAGCTAAAAGACTACTCTAAGTAATATATAAATATGTATTCGATAATTTTTACTTTTCCGGCTGTTATACAGAAGGAAAGTGTAGCGCTCGGTCAAAAAATGACCCCGCCCAAATTTTTACATTTTTGGGCTCGGAACACCTTGAAATTTCGAGATATGCAAAAGATTCGAGGTTTTTTCTATATGTGTGGATGTTAGACTGTGTGTGGGGGGCATGATTTTGTTCACCCTGTTTGAAGCCTAACAATTTCTGTAGTCAGAGTGGTCAAAGTCGGAATCGGATGGTTTAACACAGGAGTTAGTTATTTAAGTCAAAATGGTTGAACTAAATCATTCTAACATCTTAAACGAGAACATCTTAACAGGTTTTACTGTACTATTATAAAATGGCAAAAAAACTTACTTTGAGGGTAAAGACGAGTTTTATTTTATTTTTTTAAATTTTGAACGCTAATAACGAGTAAAATATTCATTAAGAGATATGATACATGACCATTTTTATGTCTTTACCCTGTCGACCTTTAATTAAGAACCAAAATTTAATAGTATTAATGCTGCGCTTTATACGCAAGCTACAGTGCCACATTTTGTTTCTTAAACTTTACCAATTTTTTGAGGGGTTCGGGAGGTTTCCAAACGTGTAGATTTGCAAAAAAAACTTGGAGGGTCAAATTTGACATGATTCCAATACTTTTCCGTTTTATATACATAACAAGTTGGTAAGTAAAAAGGAGTCGGAGTCGGCGGATTTTTTGACGACTCTGACTCCGGCTAAAACATCAAAACTCCACGACTCAGACTCAGACTCTACAGCCCTGGTGACCTTGGAACAGAGACAACTGAATACACTGAAAAGCGACAACACTGCACTAGTTCACACTACAATCAGTGTTGCTGAATCATTGTCTCCCTGCACCAGAAGTGACACAAAGAGCAACTCACGAAACCTATGACACAAAGTTTGCCATTTTCAAACTCTCAGAAATTATTTTCAATATTTTTCATTAAAATCTCGCGACCCCAAGATTTCGCTAAGCGACCCATAGTTTAAGAAGCCCTGCACTAGAGCATCGATTATCCGACTCAATTGGGGACTCAGGTTGGTCAGATAACTGAAAAAAATCGGATAATCGGAAAGAATGAAAAAAATACATTATTAGCATAGTATATTAGTATATCTCATGTAATTAGTATATTAGTATATTGCTATTAACCAACTTCGAGTTGAATTTTCATCGATGTTAAGCCTAACAATTTTTTTTTAAAATAATAATCGTCGCTAGTGTTAAAAAATATTTTAAAATTATTTTATTGCTCATGAAACAAACAACCACTCATAATTTGAAAATTAAGTTTTGTTTAAATACTGGCCTCCCTTCAATAGTCAAGTTGGTATTGCCAGCTAAAACACGCAAAAATTTAACGAAAATAATATTAAAGTAGCCAAGACATAGCCAAATATTGTAGTGCCACATCACTGCGGACATTTCAAATTTGCCGATTAGAACGGTCAGTTAACCGATGTGACAGTTAATCAGGGATCGGATAATCGATGCTCTACTGTATATCAAGACATTCCCATTGTGGCATGAAGTTAAGAGCAGTGACTCTTTGATTTAAGAAAAAAAGTAACCTGTTAATTTAATTACATATTAAAGCATTTAGTGTGTTAATTTTCACATACGACATAGAGACTGGAAATTTTATCTGTTAAATTGAGATTTTACTGTATGGTACATATGTATTTAATATTTTCAGTTTGAATAAATAGTTAGTAATAGACTTATATAAAATTGTATAATACAATAAAAAGTTACTAACTAAGTTAGACACCTGTGGTGAGGATGGTTAGAGAGGTGAGCGTTCCTGCAGACATGTACACACCTACATATACCACATTTACTGCACCTATATTTTGCTAAATATAATGAAAAAAAATCGATTTTTAATGTGATCACAAAATTTAATCACCAAAATTGCATGATAATATAATATTGTACATGTTACATAGTTCAATAAAGTATCATTAAACCAGTTTATAAGATAAGAGTTGTAGTGTCTTATCTCAAATAATCTCAAGCATACAGGTGTTTGAGATTAGGGAAGAATCATTTAAATCATCTAAATATATATTTTTTAAATTGGTTTTAATACATAATGAACATGTTCTGCTTGTTAACAACCAACCACATTTGTTAACCAACAGAATGTGTTCATTAAGTATGTATTAAATTTTTTTAAAATTAATTTAATCATCAATCATCATGTTTGTAAAGAAAATCACTTGTACTTTAGACTCCTGTAACCCACAATTTGTAACAAACACAGCTGAAGAGAGACAGACAGACTGTCTGAAATGCATACTGTCATAACAATAAATAACCAGTGTACACCTATTTCTGTGTGATTTCTCCATCTGCATCAATAGTGTGTGATAAGTCCTCCATAGAGCCAAAACTTAGCACTCACATATTCAACTATATAATATAAAGACAAAAAGCAAATCACTAATTAATTCTAACTTAAATTAATATACATCTGAAGAATATCTTTAAAGAAATTAGATATCGGATGTTCCATACAGGATATAAAATAATTAAATTTTTATACAAGATTTTAATTTTCTCTTAAAATATTTTGTGAGATTAGTTGGGAGCAAGATATTTAAGAGTGCTTTACTCCCCTGCCTCTTAATCGACACAAGACCTTGGGGTCTGATCTCGCTTGTCTAAAGGATGGCTTCAATTCAAGCAGAAAAGGATTGTGGAGATGAGGACCGTTAGATCTGGGGACCTATTCTGAGTAGTATCATTAAGCTAACGAATACGATAAAAACTGGTTTTTATCATATTCGTTAGCTTAATGTGATTCACGTTTAATCAACTGTGAAAATGCTATTCCGAGCCGTATGTTTTGTTTTCAGTCCCGATAGCCACGTGTGATAACTAAGCTTTTATCAATCACTCTCGAGCTGCCATTAAGAACGTAACGAAAGTGTAAACAACACGGCGTCTTTTGGTATAAGACTGATTTTACTTCATGAGCAATTAGAGAGAGTTAATAAACTATGTTGTTGTATTGCTTAAAAATAATTACCTTAAGTATTTATGAATATTGTATGAATAATGTAATTGCTTTCTTATTAAAATTTAAAGTAAGTAGCTATAGCATGAACATTATTTCTGAAATATCATTTATATATATATATATACTGTAAGGTCTTGTTTTATGCGGATTTTTTTTATGCGATTTTGAAGTTGTGCGGTTTGTATTTCATCCAAAATTTTTTGAACAAACATACATATAGGCTTGTTTAGGAAGCCCGCGTATAGACAGTCTCCAAAAATCGTGGGACGCTCAAAGCTCACTCCATTTGTTCCACTGACATATAACCTTTATGGATGTAAAGGACAGCTAGATCTACCTTAATCGCTTTAGTTCCTAGCAATTTTTGATATAAATGTAATTAAACATAAAAAATACTTAAAACTGAAAAAAACGAAAGAAATGCGTTAATTTTGAAGAAAAGGCTTCAAAGTTTAACTTCCTTTGTCTTGCCCTTCTGTGAAATTTAACACCGATGAGTCAGTTTATACATCTGGATGACCTTGAACACAGCTGGAGTTGGATTTCCCGGGGCATTCTCGTAAACGTCGCGGGAGGACAAGGGTTTAAAGTAGGGTGAAGCTGGCCGTATATTTTTTAATATTTTTAAAAAATTTGGAGACTTAAAAAACATTCCAAAAATTCAAAAAAAAAAAAAAATGTAAAACTATATTACTTTTCAATAAAATAAACTGAATTAAGTTTGAATACAAGTTTATTTTAAGCTTTTATATGAATTTCTTTCAGACATTCGAAGTAATTCATTAAGCAGCCTATTTCTTTTAATATCTGCAAACTTTTTTTATGCGGTTTTAAGTTAATTTTAACTCGTTGTTTTGGTTTTATGCGATTTTAGAAAATTACAGAACGTATCCCTACTTTTTCAAGGCAAGTAAAGTCTTTTTTTATGTGAATTTTTTTTTATGCGCTTTTCTGTAGAACGTATTCACCGCATAAAACGAGACCTTACAGTAAATGATAGTCGTATATTTATATATTTATATTCTAAGCTCTCAGTTACTTTTCGCCATCTTTCTGGGTCTTTTTGTGAGCTGACTCCATTCAAATTCAGACAGTCGGCTATTTCTTGCCACAATTTCTGGCGATCTTTTACAGTAAAGAAAGCATCTAACTTCCCTGACATTAATTTAGAGTTGTTTTCTATAAAATTAACGAGCATCTCGAACTGGCGACTTTTAGTTCACTGGCTTTGTTAGCCTTTCTTTGACATTTTAAAACAAAACTATTTCACTAGTGCTGGAACACGACAATGCTAAAACCATGTTCTTCGCGTAGAAAATAGCGGGTTACAGTCATGTGACAAAAATACAATGTTAACTAAACTGTGATTGGTTAAAGCGTAACAGCTATCGATAGCATGGAACCCAGACGCATCTCAACCAACTACCCGTAGCAAAACCCACTTAATGTGGAGTACAGAATAGTGATTTTCTAAGGTTCGTTAACTACCTTTTGCTAAGGGGACTTATCGAATGTCCCATGTAACACTGTCATTGAATTATTGGAAAAGCTCAGAATAGGTCCCCTTATCTCATGTCAGGATCTGACACCAATCTATCGATTTATTGGCAGATAGATAAATGTTTTAAGTGGGGTCAATGAGTAACTCTGTGACCGAAGGACTGGAATCTAGATGATACCTTTGTCGAAACAAGGTCACTGTATCTCTGGGATACGAACGAATGGCAAAAGGTGACTGATTAGGCATGAGTGCTGGTTGAGGCTTCCGAGGTTCAGAGTGGAGGAGATATGGTTTTGCAGGAAGAATCACACACCAGCAAGTTAATTAATAATCATATTCTCATTTATTAATATCCATATTTACACATACTTTACAGTGAACACCTTTTCTTGTCCTGGACTCGAGGAGTAAATTCCTCTTTAGTCTAACAATTATTGAGATATCTATCTCTCGGAATCTAAGGATTTGTTAGGTATTTGGAGGAGTTATTAACAATATAGAAGGGTCCGCGACCTTGACCACATTCACAGAAAGAACTTGAGAGAGCGCTTACATATCATCACGAGTAGAATAAATACCTCAGGAAAAAAGTTGATATTCAGTAGTCTTTCAATGTCAGCAGAAAGTTCTTGGCAGTCTTGTAAGAGAATGTAAGTTCATTGACTTCTGGATAAGTCGAAGTGAAGAGAGTTCGGTGAGGATATGTTGATCCGTCCAAAGTGGGATCACTTTGGGAGGATGAACGGCGGTGGCGGGAGGTGATAATCCAAGATGCACACACACTAAACAAATGTTAGAACTCCTCTCTCTGAGATACGTCATCACTTTGCCTTTTATTGGGGGGCTTTTTGAGATTTCCCCACATATGTCAGGGATGATGGTCTCTCTAGACCAATGATGGATTAAATGACACAATCATGACACAACAGTTAACTCATCTTCTATAAGGAAGTATTTTCATGGGAACAGAGTTTTTATGATTGATTTTTTTTTTTTTTTTGTGTGTAGGAAACGGTCAATGAAAATGAATAAAGTGTTCGAATTGAATCTCATCAACTGGGCCCTCACAATTTTATATATATTAAATTTATTTCTGTTTAAACTTATTTTAAAAGCAATACTTATCTGCATTAGATTTTAATAATTTTGATTACTAATTTTATTATATGT
Organism: Centruroides sculpturatus; assembly: GCF_000671375.1. NCBI lineage: Eukaryota > Metazoa > Arthropoda > Arachnida > Scorpiones > Buthidae > Centruroides > Centruroides sculpturatus. Next base: position 87,856 of record NW_019384501.1, on the reverse strand, counting down.
TGGATGTAATAAGTTTAAATCACAAAATTTAATCACCAAAATTGCATGATAATANAAAGCAATACTTATCTGCATTAGATTTTAATAATTTTGATTACTAATTTTATTATATGTTGGATGTAATAAGTTTAATGGATTAAGAAATAAATATTTTTAACACCTTTATTTTTATATATATTTTAATATATAAATTTTTATATAAACAATTTTTATTTATATAAAAATGTTATGTACTTGTGTACAGGAAATAATTTTTTTTCAGGAATTAGGCTTATTCTCAAAAAAGAAAAGTAAAAGACATTATATGTCATGCCCTACATTAATTGAAAATTATTCTACTGTTAGTAGCAGCTCATCTGAATCATTGGATTTTTCAGATGGTAATTAATTTTATTTCAATTATTCAATTAAGAAAAGATATTTAATGATAAAGTTTTATAAATTTTTTTATCACAATTCATACACACACACCTATACACACATGATGAATCTATGAAAAGTCAGAAAAGTAAATTTTGCTGTAGTGCAAAAATTCAATCAAGATTAGGTGTTGGACAAATTAATAAAGTAACTGAGTTTCTTTATTTTAACATAATTTTATAAATTTTTTCATGTAAATTTGGAGAAAAACTTTAAAGCCATTTTTCTCAAAGTTATGACTTTATGAATTAAATTTTCAAAATACTGTATCTCAGTAAGTTTTTAATCAAGCTATATTCTTTTAGTCTGTAGAATAAGATGCATCTTAATTTCTGCATCCTCACCAATAAATTTTTTTAATAGACAAATTTATGTTAACAGAAATGTTCGGTATTTATTGCAAGTAAAGTAAGTTATATATCAGTCTTCTGTGGTATCATAGTCCTCCACATTTTTCATGTTAAGCTATTTCAAATTAACATTAATGTTGTTTTAGTCACATTTCTGAATATCAGTTTTAGTTTTAGTCATTATACATATGCAGTTTAAGTAAAGTAAACTACATCTAATCAATAGTGGATTTGATATTTATATCTTCCTTCATGCAACCATACTCAGTGTCATTTAAAGCATCAGAAATGCAAAATTTCTGAAAAGAGCACTGCACAACTTTTTCTGGAATTTTTATCCAAGTACTTATGACATTACTGTAATAGACTAATAAGACAGAGCTAAGTTGACCTCTAAATATTTTCTACTACTAATATTGGTTTAATAAAATCATAAAAATGATGCAATGGAATTAATGACAGAACTAGATGCATGACACTAGAATAGGGTTGCCAGATGTCCCAATTTTCTGGGATTGTCCCAGATTTTTTCTGACTGCCATCTAGTAATAGGAAGACTTTATTCTAAAAACTGTTCCTGTAATGAAGTAACTTTCCTTTTACCACATTTTAAATGTATTTGTCACTTACAGAATAAAAATACATATCTATTATTTGCCCTGGAATTGAAGCGTCCCAGTATCTTTTGGGAAAAACTCACTTTTTCCTGAATTTTATCCCATGTACAGTACCAGGCAACTCTACATTAGAGGTCACTAATTATGATGCATGACATCAAATCTAAGATACACTTTATCTTCAGAGATACTAAAACCTGAAAAAGTGCATCTTCAAGTAAATACAGCATATCTAAACACACACCATTTCTTGCTTTATAATTTTTGAATTTATTATTAATATAATGTAGATTTAGAAGTAAATGAAGTAGCCTTCTCATATTAAATTTAATAATTGAAATTAGTTAATTTAGAAAGCATTAGGGAAAAAGAACAACCTAGACTTAAATTTAAACCACAGAACTCCTACACATTAAGCAGTTGTCTTGTCAATTACATCATCTGAATCACTTTCAGACAAATACATAATTTGGAATTACCATATAATAGTATAAATCATCTCCATGTGGTGAGATAAAACTTGATACCAGCTAAGTATAATGGAAGACTTTCAGGCAAATAATGTCTTTAATAAATATAAACAGTAGATTGTCTTGTTAAGAAATACAACATTATAAATGATTTATATTCTAAAATAACTGATGACTAATTATTTTAATATATATGTACAGTACATTTGAAATTTGATTATCATGGAACTTAACTTCATGGGACTAGGAGTCGTTTGGATTATCCAGAAACTGATTTGTTTTTGTTTTGGATACAATGGATACAACAACATCAAAAACACTGTGCATTTAAAGTTAAATGAATAATAAATACTGTAATGCAATTATTGTATTTGAAGGGGTAAATTAATTTACTTAAAATCTAACATATATTATATATATATATACAGTCGACCCCCTTATAATTACGGTCCCTATAATTACGATTCCTATAAAACTACGAAAAAATATACGTATTTTGGAAATGTTGAGTCGGATTAGTGTAGAATCGATTAATTTTATGGAAGAAAACCTTTCAATCAGCCGTAGTCCGTAAACTTGACACGTGTCGGACTGTGATTGGAACGACTTGTAAGAAATCGGATTCCTAATAAATTGGAACGTATCTATATCTTATAGGGGGGTCGACTGTATATNGTGTAGAATCGATTAATTTTATGGAAGAAAACCTTTCAATCAGCCGTAGTCCGTAAACTTGACACGTGTCGGACTGTGATTGGAACGACTTGTAAGAAATCGGATTCCTAATAAATTGGAACGTATCTATATCTTATAGGGGGGTCGACTGTATATAATTTAGTTTCATTTCACTACAATCAACAGATAACATGAGTTACATAGTGAGTTTGGTCTCTATGTATCATATTCTGCTATATGTACAGTACAACAATACACTGTCTGCTTTTTTTTTTAAGTATGAATTCTGAGCTAAAATTATTTAACTACCATGATAACTATAAGATTATATAGTATCTAATAATTTTCTTGATGATGAATAAGAAGGAATGAGATTCTCTATTTAAGTTTATATATGGTAAGCCTATTCATAAAACCTGATGTGTTTATATGATGGTATATTTCAATGTTAATTTTATTTATCATCATTTTTCAATATNAGACTGTGTCTTCAAATGCCTGGGGCAAAGGACAGATGTAAACAATGTTCTTTACAAACCACCATAGATAATAACAAAATAGAAGTCAAATCCAAATAACTGATATAAAATCAAAATAGAACATTATATCATTATATTGTTCTATTTTAACCTGAAGAAGTGATGTCTTCTTCAGGTTAAATCAATGCAATATCGAAAGTGCTTGTTTTTATTATCAGTAAGGTGGTTATTTTATTATCATTGAAGTGCTAGTATCATCATCATTAAAGAATTTTAATACCAAAAGACAGTTTTATTTATTTAATGAAATTTTTGTTTAACAAAAATGACAGTTTAACATAATAAAACCTCTGTTTGTTACAAAAGAAAAGTCTCATTATAATGAAATATACAAGTACAAAAATCATTAAGTTTTTGAGAAAAAGAAACAAAAGCAGTTTTCTTTGGAAAAGAAGAAAAATATGTTAGATGATGTACAGAAAGGAATTAAATAAAAAGATGTGTCTATTGGCATACTGAAATGCTGTGTCACAGTACAGGATTTTATCAAAAAAACTTTGATTAAATAAACAACACAAAAAAAAATTATAGACTTCTTTTAACTGAAAATAACAGCTTCAAGCAGCAATAATAACAATTAGAAAGGCAGGATTCCAACTAATTTGTACTATTGTATTGCTATCTCACTAATATACACACACACATTTTTTTAAGGAGGTGCAAGAGCTTATTTTTAGATTCAAAGGGGTGCTGACCACTAAAATGGTTAAAAACCGCTGGCCTATGATTATACATAATATTTAATCAGCATTAGATATTAATATCAGTGTGTGGAGAAAAATCACTAGAAAACCAACTTTATTTGCATCAAAATGTTCAATGATGATAAACTCTTCTTCAAATTTAATAAGTTTCATACATTGTAACTTTCTAATTACTATTCTAATTATTAAGATGTTTGTTATGATGTTCAGAATGTAATGAAACAAAATTCCAAAGCCATTATCTGTATAATAACTCCATAATATCACAATGTCTTTCATTACATTTCTGCTTAAAACTGGAGTCTCCATAGTATCTTTCTCTGTATGTGTTTCAAATAAGAATGTATATTCGAATAGATCAAAAAGTTTGTTTTTGGTTATATGGACTCTGAAGGTGAATGGTAATGAAAGTCTTTATTATCCATTCTTTATGTTTTAAATAAAATTATTTTTACTTTATAAAACGATTCAGTTGTCATCCTTTGCTAAATCTTATTGTTTCATTTAAGAACAAATATTTTCATAATTATACATTACACATAGGAGTTTGTAACTATAGAATTAATTTTAGTATAATTATAATGTTTGTTTATTCATTATCAAATTTTATTTAAGAACTAAAGGATTTGAGATATTTAATTTTTAACTGTAATACAAAATGAATTTTGATATATTTGATTTTATTTTATCCAAAATCAGTTATACTAATATAAATAAGACTACTGAAAGTCCAATAATGTAAGACTTTACAATTATAATCTTATTCATTTCTTTGACATATTAGATACTAAATTTATTTAGTTTTTTAAATATACTTAATAAACTGTTAAATTTGAAAGAAAAGTCACTTTTAAATACAGTATAGAAGAGTCCATAATCTCCTATTACAGATTTATTTTAATAACTTCAGATATTTAAATATTTCAACTGTAAAAATGCACATATAAATGAAACTAAAAGGTAATAAAAATCCCAATATTAACTTTTTTAGGATATATTTTTTTAATTTGTTAATAAATAAATTGTTTTAAATACACTATCATAAGTTATGCCAGTATAAAAAAATTTTATAATTTTTAAATAATAATTTAATATTTCAGATTATAAGAAATGCGTGCCTTCGAGAAAACAAAATGATGTTAAGTGAGTATTATTTAAATAGTAATTTTTAATATTTAAATCATAATATATTTTTTATGAAACTGATTAGTTTATTTTAGTTATAAAATGCACAATGATACAATTTCTAAAATATTATAGAAAGAAGCTTATGATAACAATTATTAAGACAGTTATGAGAATTTCATTAAATATTTTATTTATGAAAAAAACATTCCAATTGCTTAAAGGTGCTGGAGCATACAGAATATCCCCATGTATTATCAAAGGGCTAATTTAATCTGCAATGTATTAATTATATTCTTCATGAAAAAACTATGTAGTTAATGAACTAATAGAAAAATTTAATGATCAAGATGCAAAAATCAAGATACATATTGGAAAAAACTATGTTTAACTAAGGAATAGTTTAAGATTTTAAGCTGCTTTTGAATTCTCATTGTAGGCTCCATTTGTAGCACGAAAAAATCAATCCAAATATTCTAGCTTATTTATGCAATGTCAGGCCTTACACAAGCAAAACAGAATCTACTGTTGAGACTGTGTCTTCAAATGCCTGGGGCAAAGGACAGATGTAAACAATGTTCTTTACAAACCACCATAGATAATAACAAAATAGAAGTCAAATCCAAATAACTGATATAAAATCAAAATAGAACATTATATCATTATATTGTTCTATTTTAACCTGAAGAAGTGATGTCTTCTTCAGGTTAAATCAATGCAATATCGAAAGTGCTTGTTTTTATTATCAGTAAGGTGGTTATTTTATTATCATTGAAGTGCTAGTATCATCATCATTAAAGAATTTTAATACCAAAAGACAGTTTTATTTATTTAATGAAATTTTTGTTTAACAAAAATGACAGTTTAACATAATAAAACCTCTGTTTGTTACAAAAGAAAAGTCTCATTATAATGAAATATACAAGTACAAAAATCATTAAGTTTTTGAGAAAAAGAAACAAAAGCAGTTTTCTTTGGAAAAGAAGAAAAATATGTTAGATGATGTACAGAAAGGAATTAAATAAAAAGATGTGTCTATTGGCATACTGAAATGCTGTGTCACAGTACAGGATTTTATCAAAAAAACTTTGATTAAATAAACAACACAAAAAAAAATTATAGACTTCTTTTAACTGAAAATAACAGCTTCAAGCAGCAATAATAACAATTAGAAAGGCAGGATTCCAACTAATTTGTACTATTGTATTGCTATTTTAGATGTTTGCACAGAATATTTTTGATAACTTAATTTTTTATTACAGTATAAATTTTTATTTTGTATTTAATTTAATTACATTCTGAAAATGTGAAATTTGGTTTCATATAAATAGTAATAGATAAATTTTGTTTTTAGAAACTTTTTTACTCCAAAATATATATATATTTTTTTTTTTATTGTGAATGAAGTTTTTTATCCTTGCATTTTTAACTGTATTTCAATATAATGAATTTTCAGTATAATGAATTTTCAGTATAATGAAAATATTTCAGTGGTCTCCACAATATCATTTCACTCTGTATCATGAAAGGTGCACTCATCACTAAATACAAGCTTATGACTTAAATGTTATTAATTTAGTTTATAAAGTTAGACATTAAAAACTTGATATGTTGTTTAATTCCACAAACTATATTGCCATGTCTTACATCGTAGTTTCATAAAAATATTTTGAAATAGTTTATATATATTTTTTTTAAGTAACCTTGTGTTAAGTAACAAGCATCTAAAAAATAATTGATTAAAGAGACTAAACCTCATACAAGTTAGTGCAAATCACAAAGTAGTTTCTAATATCTTCTTGAATAAAGATTGTTCCACTAATACGTGACATGCTTTGTCATTCTAATTTTATTTCATAACTTTTTTACAGTTTTGCTATTTCATTTTATTTCTTTTGGCCATAACATCCTCTTGGGGTGTTTTAGAATAAAATTGGTATAGTATAGAAAAGCAAGTCAGGTATTGGTGGAATACTTTCATTCAAGGAGTGTAAACTTATTAATAGTATCAAGTAGAAGAATCTGCTTACTGTAATTAAATATATTATTATTAGTAAAAATCCATCAAATGAACAAATTGATAATTATAAATACAAATACATTGCACTAACCTTATATAGCTTTGCAGTTAATTTTGAAACATAATACTAACATTTTCAGTCCACCCTAGGACCTTCTTCAGGTGAAGTTCTATAAAAAAAAGTTTTCTGGTGCAATCCAAGTTCAATTAGTTAAATTTAGCTTTCAATTCTAATTTAGGCATTCAAAATTGGAACAATTAGAATCAGAAGCTAAATCGAACTCTGATCGCACCAGAAAAATTTTTTATAGAACTCCACCTGAAGAAGGTCCTAGGGTGGACCAAAAACATTAGTGTTATGTTTCAAAAAATAACTGCAAAGCTATATAAGGTTAGTGCGATGTATTTGTATTTATTATCAGTTACTTAATGTTATAAAAATTAATATGTCCCAAAACATATGTTAAAATATACTTACAAACTTGCTTATTTTCTTACTATATTTAGTTTTTGTTATAGTTGTTATTACCTTCAGGGTAAATAGCAAAAAAAAACAATAGCTTACAAATATCTATTAGCCCCAATATCTGACTGTGTTCAATTGCTACCAATTATCATTATTTACTCACATTACATTAGTTTGAAGTAAGAAATACAAAAGTTTAGTTATATGCTAAAGATGGTACTAAAAAAAAAGAAAAAAAGCAGGCAAATAATTATAATTATTTTTATTATTAATTCATCCAGTACTAATAAACACATTAAATTGTCTTCAAGTCAAACATTTTTTTTTTTTTTTTTACTGTTGGAAAGTGCCCTGTTAATTTCAGTCAATAAAACTAGTATTTACACTAACTGTAGTTTTTCTTACTTGCTTGCTTAATAGCCAAGCATTATCAGTATAAGTGAGTCCCAAATTGATTACAGTAGACAGATTCCACTGTAAGTAGAAACAGGATTAATGTCATATTTTGTGATACTAATTTAGAATATTTTTTTCTTAATAAAAAAATTTTAATTGGAACATTTTTTTAGTAGGTCAGTATTTTTAAGCAAAGCTTCCTCTTTAGGAAAAATAATCAATGAAAAAGAAGACTGGACAGAAAAAATTGAAACCCTCTATCACAAAATTAGAGAAAGTGAACGAGATTTAATTTTGCATCGTTCAGTAAAAGCTAACTTTTAGAACTTTACTATTTTAAATGACAATTAGCCTATATTGTGCCTAATGTAGATATTGTATTATATAAATATAAATAATTCAAATAAATATTAAAATTTAAAAATTTACATTTCTGAAATATTAAAATAATTTTTGCATTATCAAGAGAGATTTTATTTGCAATATAAACTGTAATATTATAATCTAATTTATTGCAGCATTTCATTGTGCAAAATTACAAAAATATTTGTACTTACAAGTTAGATTGATAATGCACCTGTAAAACATTAGAAAATTATAAATTATTTTTTTATGTTATTTATTTTTAATAAAATATTCTATTTGAAATGTAGTGATGGTGGATTTTATTTATATCATCTCCAAATTCTGATATAAATGATCTGATTTTATATAAATCCTGCTTCAGTTGTGCTTTGTATTAAATATATAGCAGTATGAAGACAAAAATTCACATATCATTGTATCAAAACTATCAAAGAATAGAATATAAATAAACTAAGACATCGTGTGACTTTATCATATTGTAATAGAATTGAGGAAGAGCTGGAAAGAAAGAAGTGATTCTTGTACTTGTTAGGCACAGAAGAGATAATCCATGTAGCTGACAGTCATTGACAGGTGAATTTTGCACTTGCTACCGTGAAAGATGCTATCCTTGCACTTGCCAACACAGAGAAGTGATCTGAGAAAAAATCAATTGATGCTGATTGCTTTGTTCTCATGTTTGTTTTTTGCGTCTATTTTCTGTTAGTCACATGCAGTTTTGTTTATTTGACCCCTAATTCTGTTAGATGCACTCAATTGTGTTGGAAAGCATGGACATTAGAGAGGTTACATCCAAAGTTTTCATCTCTAATATATGAATGTCAAACGTTGAGCATCACCATCTTGTAAGCCCAGAAGTTTGACAATGTCATTTGGAACGTCATTGGAATCATGTTCGACATTCCAAACACCATTGTCAAACTTCTAGGCTAACAAGATAGTAGCGCTCAACATTTGACATTCGTAACTTAGAGATGAAAACTTTGGCTGCAACCTCTCTGTTTTTAATATACAGCAGGGTAAAATTGACAACAAAGTTGTGGACTGATATTTTTTCCATTTACGTTGAACCTTATAACATTTTTGGATTCCTCATTGCAATTAATGGAAAATGACAAAATTTAATCAAATTGAATTGATCAAATTTTGAGATCAAACAATTTTATAATCCACATAGAAAAAACTTTACTAACACTCTGCTTCAATTAAAAGTATTCTACAAAATATGAAGATGTAGATTATTATTATTTTTTTGTTATTAGTTTAAAAAAAATAAACTTATGAAATTTTCTAAAATAATAGCAGATGAGCCATTTGAGTTATTCATTTAAATTATAAACTTGTTTTTTTCAGACATTTTACTAAAGTAACATTAAATTTCTTCTCCAGAAAATTGAGAATTACTGTATATACACATTATAGAAGATAAAAATTATGATAGGATTATTACAGAATTTATTCTTGTGAATTATTTGAATAAATTGACTTTTAATTATAAGAACAACACTATGAACTGATAAATATATGTGGATGTCTAAAGATGGCTGGGCTGGGCGTAAACAAGTATATACGGAACACAGTTTAAGAAAGAATACGAGGAACTTCTTATGGTATATAATGACGTATATTTTAATACAATACACAAAAGGAACATTACAAACAAAGAACACTAAACAAATTATCTTAATACTAATTGTTGAACAAATATTATCGTCTTTGAGCTGACACGTCTTTAGCGTTACGTCGTGATTCTAACGGTTCGTCTTTTTTCCCGCCTGCACCAAATTCCTGCGCACAACATCGGACTTGCCCAAATCACGACAACGTGGGGGACGGGCACCACATATATTTGATTACAATATGGAAGTTATTTTAAAATGAATGAAGCTTGCTTGCTGAATCAATTTCATTCCAAAATATGCTTGAAATTATTGCAATTAATACTGAACTGATCTATTTATTGGGTTGTTCGGAAAGTAATTTCGTTTTTTTTACCACTAGACGGATTAGTTGTATTTTTCCCACCATTTTCATTCTAAACCGTATTATGATTATATATTTTGACAGCTAGCATTTTAAGGCTTATTTGTAAAAAATTTTGTTTGATTTTGTGAAATTGTTTATTTTTTGTGTCCCATCAAATATGTAAGATCGAAAACAGTATTTTTGGCATATTTTGCTCTTTTATTACCGAAAAGGTAAGACTGCTGTTCAAGCGAGAAAAAAAATTGTGTGACGTGTATGGAGATGATGTGTTGAGAGAAAGACACTGCCAAAACTGGTTTACAAAATTTTGTTCTGGCAGTTTCAATATTGAAGATGCACCACATTCTGGATGGCCAGTTGAAGCAATGAAAACAAAATAAAGGTACTGATTGAAGCAATCTACCGAATAACACGTGAAATCACTAAGAGATTAAATTTGTCAAATTGAACTGTTTATGATTACTTGAAACAAATTGGTTTTGTTTCAAAGCTTGATATATGGGTTCCACATGTTCTTAAAGAGAGATGCTCTCTTTGCTGGGATTTTAAGGAAATTTTTTTGGAGCTTTTACCAGACAGTTCAACAATTGATTCAAAAGTGTACTGCCATTGAGTAAACAAATTGAATATCATCATCAAAAAGAAAAGGCAGCCAGAATTGATCAACAAAACAGGTGTAGTGTTTTACCACAATAATGTCAAATTTCACACAAGTTTGGTAACTGGTCAGAAATTGTTATAACTTAGATGGGATGTGCTATCACACCAACCATATTTGCCAGATCGAGCACCCTCAGATTATTACTTGTTACAGTCTATACAAATTTTTTTTAACTGTAAGACATTTACTTGAAATGACAATGTCAAAAATTACTTGGATCAGTTTTTTGTAAGCAACAATCAAAACTTTTATGAATGTGAAATCATGCTACTACCAGAAATGATGACAACAGGTATTTGACCAAAATGGTCGATATATAATTCAATAANTGAATTCAAACAAGCAATTTCAAATTATAACAATTATACCTTTCCCTATAAAATTATATTTGTAATGTAAAATGATTTGCAAAAAAATAAAAATAATTTTTACTGTATGTTTCTGAATATCTTAGAATTATACTGATAACTGTTCATATATGTGGAATAAAAAAGCATTTAAATATTTTATTTTTTATTAACTATTGTTATATGAAAGATGTTTATTATGTTACTAAATATTTATGTAATCTTTTAACATTATCATGTTTAAAACCTTAGAAAACAGAAAATTGTGTAAAAAAAGAAGTGACAGTGTACAATTCAGAAATCAAAACAATCTAATTTTGCACTAAAGGACTAGTAAAAAATAATTTCTTTTAATATATACATTAATTAATGTTTTAATGAAAATAAAATAAGACATTGAATAGAGTTTCAAAGAAAATTAAAAAATTTAATATTTCATAAAATATGTAAACTACTGAAAGACAACTTATCTGAATCCATGTCTCCTTTTAGCTTTAATTTTTTAAATATAATAGTCAAGATTCTAAATTGTTTGCACACTATACTTACATTAATCAAGCACTACACTAATTTCCATAGTTTCATACCAAAGCACTATTATTAAAATTAAAGTCACCTATCTTTGATAACACATTCTGTTTTTAACTCTTCAATTTACATTATTAATTCATTTGCCTCACATGATCATCTATTCCTAAGATGGGCCATCAAGGGTGAGCTGGGGATTTTTTCCCAGGCCAGAGAAAACTTAGGGACCCATAGTAGTTCCTACTCCTATAAAATTAACATTATTTTTACTAAAAGAAAATATGCATTTTATTAATAAACATTCTAGGTTATGTATTTCATTCATTCAAAAACAACAATGGTCAGAAAGGCCCGCCAAGTGGCAAAAGGGGCCAACTTACCCCAGTCTAGCCACAGGCAAGCTTTCAACAGCAACAGGAATAGTCAATTCTCGAATACTTATTTTAATATTCAAATTAAAACAATCGAAAAATAATTTTTTTTACATATGATGCTGCAAGGCTTTCAGTATGAAGAAGATATGACAGTTACATTTCAAGTCAGACTTTCCAGAGTGGGTCATCTCAGGTTTTCATTTCATTTCAAAAATAATTTAACAAATCATCTAAAATTAGAATGGCTTTGAAGAGTAAGATATTATAGTAAATAAGTTCATCTCAATGGAAATCAATGTTGTATGGTTAATAATTAATTAATTAATTAGGTGTAATTGACTTTCTTCTTACTAAACTCTGGAGATAAATAAAATAATCTTTATTTACATTAAATGTCATCTGTTGAGGGAACTTTGTAAACTGTTCCAAAAATGTAGTAACAAAGCTCAATTCCATTTAAAGTGCTTTAAACAACATATTGAGTTTAGAAATGCTGCATTTTCCTATTCTGTTGGCCACTTTGGTGAGGTGGCTGGTCGCCACCAAGACAGTGTTTGGCTTTTATTAAAACTTATGCAGTTTTACAGGAGGGTGATCACAAGGTGAGGTTTTACTATATTATTATGTATTATTTTAGTGTGGTTATTTATAAATATAGTTATATTTGTATAATTTATAATGATACATATTAATTTTAAAAATAATTAGCAAAATAAGTCTCTAAAATTTTCAGTTATTATTCTAATTAGAAAAAATTTGAGTGAACTTTATAGCTGAATTAATTTTAAAAAATTAATAATTTTCTTATAATGTTTCTAGTCATAAAAATTAATTTAGAAAAAATTGCAGATGGAAAGAGATTGATTATTATAAAAGAGTTATCTTTAGAATTAAGTGCAATAGAAAAATTTTTTAGAATTTTTATTATTGAAAATTTATTGCAGTAGGTCTTTTTTATATGTAAATTTGTGCTTCACTCCAAGTAGTTACAGATGATTACATGTAGTAGTTAAAACCTAAGTAAAACATTTTAGTCTGACATTTCTGAATATACAGAACAAAATTTTATTATACCATATCAAGTGTAATACATTAAAACAGGGCGAGTAGCATTCAGGTATTTTGTCAAGTTGGAGTATCAAGCTGAAAAAATATGGTTTATTGATTTAAGTTAGAATTCAGCAGTACTAAAATGATTTAATCTATTTGACATCTATGAAAACAAACAAAAACCTACTGTATTCAGTTATCGATAAAAAATTATTGTATTTATTGTCTAATTTTTCAATTTAATACACACAGTAAATATGTTTTATCATCAATTTCATTTATTAGAAATATCATTATAATACAGGCTGACAAAACTCATATAAATTTAATTAATGGACAGATCACATAAATTTAATGAATCATGTCTCAAAAATATCAATTATTTTCTATAAGTATTACAGAACTTATCATAATTTATAATTATTAAGAATCACTAAGTTGTTCTGAGTTATATTGCCTTCTCAATGACTGTAGAGATGATTTAACAGTCAATTATCTTCTGTACGGAATGGAGTCGCCGCATATCGATATCAATTGTCAGTATTCTTTAATTTTAATAGAATTTATAAAGAATTTATTATTTTTTACATATTCAGTCACTGGATGGAGAAATTAAATGATCTTCTTTTGATTTGGTGACAGAATTAATGTCAACAGTTGGTTCTGAAACTGATTTTGGAATTGTTGTTTCATTACTAATAGGAACCATTGGTTTTTGAAAACACTGTTCTTCATCATTTCTGTCAAGAAGAGATGGTGATTCGGCCATTGGTTGAACTGAATCTGTATCAAAACTTATTAAAACTTCTTCGTTTGTTTTGTCTTTGCTAACATTGCTTGTTGGTGTTGAAAGTACAATGGTAGCTTTAGATTTCAAAATGCCATCATTATCTGTTTCTTCTGAATATTCGTCTATGTTAGTATCTGATTTATCATCATCTTCAAATTCTGTTCTTTGGTTGCCATCTTCTCCAATCATTTTGATTTCTTTTCGTACTTTATAACCTCTATACATGGCTTGAATTTTTACTGCAGCTTTTCCTTCAGCTTCAGGATCATTTGATTCAAGTTTTTCATTTTCGTCTTGAATTTCATCAGTATCAATTAACAATTGCTCTTTGCCGTCTTCTTTTTTTGGTCCATTTTTTCTTTGTTTTCTAACTTGATAACCACGAAATGTACTTTGAATTTTAACTGCAGCTTGTTCTAATGCACCACTTTCATTTTCATCTTCATCATCATCTTCTTCTTCTTCAATTTCTCCTTTATCTTGAGATGACTCCTTTTCAGAAAATGAAGTTTGTTTGTTTTCTTCTTCTGTCAGTTCATCTCCAATGTTACTTAAGTTTTTTCTTGTGATGTATCCACGATAAACTGACTGAATTTTAACTGCAGCTTTTTCAACATCAGCATCATCTTCATTTAAATCATCAGACATTTCTTGTGTATTGGATGAATGTAATATTTCTTTTTCAGAGATTTCACTTGATTTCTCTTCTTTGCTAATTTCAGTTTTACTTGAATCATCTTTATGTGATTCTGGAAAAAATGTAAAACAATTAGTTTTAAAATTTCATATTTTAATATAACATTGTGATGATATAATTGTTATGCATTTGAGGAATTTTCCTGTCAAATATATTAATCAGATATAAAAAGCATTAATGGATGGTGCCAATTGTTTAAGGTATGTGGTATTGCAAAAAGTACATAATTTTACTAGTACATGGGAGAGGAAAGGAGGTCAAGATATTATCTATGAAGACTTCCTTTAGTGATATTAGTGGCATATGAATTACAGTCGACCCCCTATAACATGGGTTCCTATAGTTTGGATTCCTATATCACGGTGAAAAAATTGCAACAGTATTCGTACAAACATGCTAAAAGAACTCCTATACAGGTATACCTCGCCTTACGTCGGTAATTGGTTCCAGGAAAACGACCTAAGTCGAAAAACGACGTAAGTCGAATTTACTTGTCTCCGAATCTACTTGTCACTAGGAAAAACCATAAATTATTATTCCCAGATCTGTATTTTATTTATTAATGCATTTTTAATAATATATGGTTAATAAGAATCTATCTTAAGCTTACAAACAAATAAATTTCAGTTTTTAATAGAGTACAGAAAAAAGTAATCTAAATTTACGAATGCATGTACTGTTCTGTAAATACAGTACATACTTGTAAATGTATATATTTTAATATGATTTTATGTGCTTTAAACGCTTTTCTAGTGATATTACGACTTCAATATTTGTGGCGGACGGACGTAAAGTCGAATAAAATGACTTAATCTTGACTTTTTTTTTCCGTATACTTTTTTGACAAACGACGTATAATCGGGAATGACGTAACTCGAAACGACGTAACTCGAGGTATACCTGTAATTTGGTAAAATGTCATCGCCGACCCGTGTTGCGACAGGATTGCACAAACCGTTGAGTTTAAACAAGCAGCGGACCTACCAAAAACCATTTCTTTTTTTTGCAAAAAATTCGCTGAACTTTAGAGACATCATTAATATAAATATAATTTTTATGGACGTTAAATAATAATTTATCAGGAAGCACGCGAGCGCCATTCGATGACAAAAACAAGCTTAAGCAACGGTGTAGTCGAACGGTGCACACTCAGTAAGTAATCCTACAATTTTTTGTTTATAGCATAGTTTATATGGATTATTCCCAAAAAATTATACGTATTTTGGAAATGTTGAGTCAAATTAGTCTAGAATCGATTAATTTTATGGAAGAAACCTTTCAAACAACCGTAGTCCGTAAACTGCATAACTGCATAAGTAAAATAGTAAGGCTGTATTTGGGACAAGATTATGTCTCAGAGAGTCGCTACTAAGTGGAATCACTTTGATGCTCAAGGTAGGTCTTGTTCTCATTCTCCAATCTTCTTTGATATTGCTGGTTTTGAGCATGATCTTTCAAACTTCACTGCCCATGACCACAAAGTCGTTCACAATGCATTTTCGGTGAACTTAACCTATCGAAATTTCTCAATGTTGCATGTCGCCCTGGGTTGAATTTTTGTTGATGCCTAACGAAAATTTCCCATTTTTGAAAAAAATAATCCTGGCTATTGTACCAACCGAAATTATTTTTATTTTGCACAAACAATATATATATTAATAAATATAGAAAAAAACAAGTTATATTTCGGAAGTTAGTTTTAATATAAAATTATAATGACTAGCACCATCTACTTTGAAAAAAAGGTTCCGATGTTGAAACGAGATATCTCAGGTCAACCAGTCAGGGTCAGCACATCACAAACAGATATATACCGAAAATAACACAGGACAAGTAAATGGGTTTTTTCAAAGATTCATTTGTCAAAATTTGATTTTTTATTCAAACTTCCCAACTCAAGCGTTTGTCAAAATTCAATTTTGCAATGTTTGCATTTCCAACTTTCCAACGAGCAACGCATGCGCAAATCTGCACAACTGCCTTTTTGTAGAGTGTGTTGCCATTTTGAATTTTATTTTGACTCAGTTCTCAGTCCCGAGTACCCACAAGTCTGGTTTTTTTTTTATGTATGCATGATTTGGGCACCTAATACTCTGTGCCAAATTGCAACTCCTGACATGTACTGTACTCTTCATACCTCTAAGCTGGTTACCTAGCAGGCAGTATGATTTTGTAAACAAGACATAGTCTTGTCAAAAATGCATTTAATAATTATTAAATTTATCAAGAGATGGTACCTAATGCCTATCTCTAAGCCAAATTTCTTGACATTTAATTATTAATAGTAACATTATTATAGCCTGAAATTATCTGGCAATTGTTTGGCATTAGACACATGTGTTTTTCTTATAAACCCACTTGCTAGTATTGATAAAAAAATATTTGAAGAAATGACTAAACTATGAGTTAAAAACTTCTACAATGTAAAAGAGGATCCATAACCTATTTGCAAATTCCTTCTATTTAATTGTACATACAAAAGTACAAGTACATCATTGTACATGACAGGAAGAAAGGGAGTCAAAAGTGGCTCAAAAACTGTATGTAACTATTATTACAATTTTTGAAATATTGTCATTGAAGAAAGTATTAGTTTTATCCTAGTTCAGACAAACAGAAAAACCATTTACTCATGCATATTTGTCTCAAATTTGATCAATCAATTAAATATGTTTGTAAAATAAGTTATTACCAACTACAGTAGAGCGTCGATTTTCCGAAAGTCAATCATCCGAAACGTCAATCATCCGAAAGAATTCCAGATGGCAAATTTAAATTTTCGCCAGTGCTGTGGCGCTTCAATCTTTGGCTATGTCTTGGGCTACTCAAATATTTTACGTTTTTGATACTAAATTAACATTGAAGAATAATTTTTTATTGTTTTTATATTTTTCAATATATTTATTTTGTTTGTACAAAATAAAAAAATAATTTTTAACGATACAATAGTCTTTGTTAGGCTTAACATCGACAAAAATTCAACGCAAAGCGACACGCAACGGATAAAAATTTTATCATCGGACACGTTAAACTATTTTTTCATACATAAATCGGTTATCCGAAATATCAGTTATACGAACAACCCCAGTCCCCAATTGATTCGGAAAATCGACGCTCTACTGTATTAGTATTTATTTTTTAAAATGTTAAATGTATCAGATAGACAGCAGATGGCAGTTAAAGCATTGGCTGGTCACTCAGATTTAATCTAAAGGACCTGAGAGTGGTAACAGTCCAGGAATTTTCACAGGATCCAACATATCCCAGATAGACCAACTGTCTTTCAACCAATTGTGAGCATGATTGAAAACCGGACCACAGTGCAGAATTAAATATATATAGTGGGTGATCGGTTAATGAACAAATCAGATAACAAACACCTCACAGAACAAACACAAGAAGAAGCAACGTAAAATAATGAATACTGATTGGTCTTCTCTTATCTTTGGACAACAGTTCGAAACTTTTTGGAGCACGAGAGATGACATCGACACTCAACCTGATATATACTGATCGGATAGTATTTCTCTGAACTTTGAAACTCTTCCTTGTAATTTCGGCCTTTTATTTTTCTGACAGAAACAATTTTTTATAGTATTCGCAAGACTGTCAGGCAGGCACTTGTTAAGTTTTGCATCAGTTTTTATTTTCGAAAGGTGAGAGTATAATAGCAAAGGTAGAGAGTGGCAGATGTCTGATGTCTGTTGTTCCTGGGCAGTATGGCTTGAACAGGTCTACAGTAAGCTTAGTTCAATCTTATCTAAGAAAGATACTGTATTATCAAAAAGACTCAAGTAGCTTAAGGAGTAACAAAAATCACATCTGAGAAATAAAGAACATTGAAGAGCTCATAATGGAATCTGAAACGGATCTGATGACAGAAGAACACCAAGAAACTCGGCGAGATATGTTCTTTTCTGAAAAAGAGAATTAATGTTGATATTTGCTATTAAACATTTTCTTGAAGAATCGGGATGATGTTAGAACAACGGTCTTAGAACGGCATCCAAACCATATAGGCTTAGGTATCTCTACAATTACAATGCTATTAATGCTATTAATTACTTCTGAAAAATCTTGAAGAAGAGAGAAAAACAATCAACATTAGACAGATTCTTTAACCCCACAAACGGAAAAAAACATGACTAAAAAATGCAAGACTGTGTATATATGTATTTTTATTATTACATATAAATAAACATAGTAAGAAAGTATATATTTTTTTATTTTTTGGGGTCTCCAGAGTGAATTAATCAAATTCCCATAAAAACCTATGGTAAATCAATAATCAGATAGCAAACAAAGTTTTGGAACAGATTATGTTCGTTAACTGATCACCCACTGTATATATATTAGATAAGTTGTTTATCTTTTTTTTTTTTTTTTTGTTTTTATTTNAATGACGATCTTTGATCTCCATTTTTAAACATAATGATATTTATCTCGTGTGCTTTATCGCCCGGAGGAAATTGAGTTTGTTCGAAACGAGTGACTTGAAACGTTACGAAAATTGCAAAATCTGTATAATAAAATCGGTAAATATTTAATATTTTGACAGTTATTAAGGATAACGATCTTTGCTTAACCCGGATGATTAATTTAAATCAATAAATGAGAGGAATTTGGCTGGTTAGAAGGCAAATAACGGGTCTAATTTATGCATTTACAAGTTAATTTTATTCAAACTGGCTTATCGAGTTCGGTTATGTAAATGTTTGCCGTATTTCAAGTTTTTTTTATTGCATAATAAATTACTTGTGGATTACGAAAATTCCATTAATTTCGGCCGTATTTGTTAAAAATAAACCATTTCCTTTACTCCCTCCCCGCTTTTACGAGTGTATAAATTTCCTGTTACGAGTGTAAGAAATGCTATATTTAAGTGTCCAAATTTTTTTTTTTTTTTTTTTTTGTTTTTATTTTGAAATATTATTATTCTATTTAAATAAAATAGTTCTGTAAAAAAATATTTCTTACTAATTTTTACTAATTTAAAATATTAAGAATTTATGGTTTATCTAAGATTAAGTCCAAACACATGAACAAAAATGTATTTATATTGTATTTTAATATATTTAAAAATTATTTAAATTTTGTAACGTTTTCTTCTGTTTATGTTTATAATAAATATTACACATTAAAAAATTGTCTTTATTAAAAGGCATATTAAATCTTTTTTTTTGGCATTTTAGACTATATAAAACTCTAAATATGAAATCTAGAATAATGAATAACTTTGTTATGCATTCTGACTAAAAAGATATTTCTTTTATTGAAATTGAAGTTGCAATAGGAGATAATACTGATAGATGCTTCCAAATTACTTAAAAATTCAATGCTCTTACAATTTAATATTATAATAAAACTGATAACTTTTTACCTTCAGTACCCAGACTTTTGTTTGGTGATACATTATCTTTCTGTTCTTTCAATGTTTTTCTAGTTAAGTAACCACGAATTCCTGCTTGGATTTTTACTACAGCTCCTTCTAAATTATCACTTTCAATCTAGTAAGAAAAAAAATATTGCTGTTAATTCATAACTTATATAAAAAAACATATAATAATAGTGGATATAATATTACAATAAGTTAACATTATCATGGAATTTATAATATAAAAGTACAAATTTATTAATGAGAAATATATTTAAAAGATTGAAGTGTAAAGTTAACTTTTAATTGGAAATAGAAGATAAAAGAGCTAGATATATTATAAGAATTTTGATTTGTAGTAGTAAAAGATTTTGTAACCTTCTAATTTTATGGCAATTCTATATTTGAAAGAATATCAAAAGAGGTTTTGTGTTATTTAAACAGTTTAATCTGGCATTTAGAAATAAATAAAACTTCAAAACTCCTTAAAGATTTCAGAAATCGTAGTTTTAAATGAGTACATTGAGATGTTTTTAATGTTTGCTAATCATTTCATGCTTCATAATACAAGGTTAGACAGTTGACAACTTTGACATTTCGTTTCTATGAGGTCTTCGTGAAATGCAGTGATGCAGCCTATAAATCATTTCCAGATCAACAAAAATATGCTGGCTAAAGAGGAGAGCAGTGATTCTCAACCACTGTGCTGCAAGATTTTTGAAGTGTGCCACCATTGCAAATACCCATACCATAAGCGATGTCAGATAAGTAGTTCAATTAGTTCTATCTTCCTAGGGCACGTTTGGAAATTGTAACTGGTATTACAAGTAACTGCCGGTAGTTACCAAGGCATTTAGAAAATGTGACCTAAATAACCAACTGTGTTTTAAAATCACTGTTATGATGTCACTGGTTGTCCTGTGGTACTTACCAAAGTAACTGTGTGTGCCAAAATTTTTAAATTATTAAAAGTGTACTGTGATGAAAAAATGGTTGAGAATCACTGGTGTAGAGAATGAATTCGGTAATAATCTTGAGCATGGTATTGAAAAATTATAATGCAGAGTGATTTTAATCACTGGAATAACTCAAAAAATATGCATCCTACAAAAAAAATTCATTAAACCAAAAATTTTAGACTTTATGGAGCCAAAAGATGGTGCTATAACAATGAAACCTGGATCAACTTCATTTTCTTAAATAAAAACCCCCCTTTTTTTATTGCCTATTATAAAAGCAAACAAACTTTTATCTGAAACATTTTTTCCAAAACATACTGTGTGCATATTTGGAATATCTGTAAAGAAAGGAAGAAAAGTGCTAAAAATGTCACAAGCTTGCCTTCAACACACTATGGAACAAGTTTTTGTATCATTTCATTATTTAAAGAAAGATAATAATGATTTCATAAAATTAGGAAACTATTATGACAAAGAGAATATTGATCTTGACAAAGACATTGATCTTGGTTGATTTTTAAAATCTGTTCTTAAGCTGAACTTGAGGTCATCTTAAATTTTCTCAATACATCTTTAGCATGAGTCCCTTTGCCTCTCATGTAAAGTTTTTCCTTATTGCAAATCATGTTGAAAGACATGCATTCAGGAAGTTAATTATATGTTGGAAATGTCTCATCAGAAGTTATTGGAACATGTTACCGAAAACTATAAGTGAACCTTTCAGAAGAAATGTTTCTTTATCAGAAACAATTGAGAAAATGAAGTTGACCCAATTTTCTGTAATTATATAATCATTATGTGGTCTTCTTAAACTAACATTTTTTGGTTTAATTAATGTTTTGTAGACATATATTTTTCAAGTTAAGTTATTCCAGTGGATTGATTAAAATGAACCATCCTGTATCAAGACGATGTTTTTGGTCACAAACTAATTTTTTTCAAATCTAATTAAGTTCTCAAACTCTCTTCATAAGAGATTTCAAATTATATAATTTTGATTATGTAAATAATAGGATTTTTAATTCTGTTTAATATCAATTTCCCATAATAACAAATTGATGAAGTATATTAATAATCTAGGTTAAAATTAATTTTTATATTAAAAATTCATACAAATGCATTTAAAATTGCATTTCTTTTTGTTTTGGCAACACAATAATGCATTGTCCTTGAAAGAATAAATTATAAAAATATGAAAATGCCAAATGTAAGCTATTCTATTTTAGTTTATGCTTTTTAACAGTGCAATATCTATAAGTTTTGATTATAATTATTAATTATTTATATCAGGGCTTCTTAAATTATGGGTTGTGATCCCAAAGGGGATCACACAACTGAATATGAGGGTCAAGAAAATTTGACAACAGTAAATATTTTGTACTATGTATTTATTCAAAGCAGTGTATTCAACATTGATGATTATAAAATCAAAATGTCAATCAACTTTGGAAAATGTTGAAAATGCTCTGCATCCTGCAATATCAAATTTAGCCAAGATTTAATTGTTGTAAAAATAAACAAACAAGCACATCTACCTCGTTAGTATGCAAATATGATTTTATCTTTGATACACACATTATTTAGCATTTATTAAAGAATTGTTTTGGAATAAATTTGTGAAATCCGGATTTTCTACAGATTTTTTTTCCCGATCAATGTCCCGTTTTACCTAAAAACCAATTAAA
This sequence comes from Centruroides sculpturatus, assembly GCF_000671375.1. Taxonomy (NCBI): domain Eukaryota; kingdom Metazoa; phylum Arthropoda; class Arachnida; order Scorpiones; family Buthidae; genus Centruroides; species Centruroides sculpturatus. The sequence goes on along the minus strand of NW_019384501.1, from coordinate 65,257 downwards.
TTCCCCTAGAAAATAGAGAGGAAACCACCTTGAAAGAGGGAGAAATTTCCACCTCCCCTTTTTTTCAAAGTAAACATTCGCCCATCTCGACAATATTCCCACACTACAAACTTAAAAGTTGATAGTTAACATACGATTTCGTCATCTTATTTGGGTTCCAGGGACAACTTTGACCTCCCCGCACACCTTTTACCTCGCAACTAATTAGTCACCTGACAGTTTTCCCACCACAAAATGATAAAAACCACTTCTCTCCCCCCTCTGGGGAGTTGCTTCCGAGGATTTAACTATAACTTGTGCCCTACGTTTGTGCTCTATGTTTTGTTCTCTAGGATATCTAAACCCATAGAGGTATGGAACTAATTTTTGTGAACTCTCTCTCGGCCCTTCGCGTTTTAAGAACTCAGAATTTTCCCTTGATAATAATTATTGTATCATCAATATAGATAACTAATAAGTCATTGTTTCTTTGTTAAATTGGTATCCTCTTTTACTCATATATCGCCTGTCACCTTACCAATGGCACTCAACCCGAAAAATTATAATTCCATCCACTTGGGATAAATAAAAGAAAATTTAAGCCATCTCTGACTAATGTGCAAGTCCCTCCAACTTGAAAACCAATCCACGGAGGTATGACATAGTCATACCCTCTCGGTTCTCACAAATTATTGTATTGTTGGTAAATGATTTTATTTGTATACCTATTACAAGGGTGGATCAAATATAAACAGTAATTTTTTTTAGACATTTATTGATTAATAATGTACACAAGTGAAAATTTTAGTTCTTTTATACATATCCTCCTGCAAGCTCTACACACTTTTGCCAATGATTTTGAAGCTTCAATATCCCTCTCTCATAAAAAGATTGAGGGCAAGTTATGAGCCAATTGCACATATGCTTCTTCATTGCTTGCGAATCGTTTTCCTCCAAATAATTCCTTCAAGAGTGTGAACAAAAAATAGTCACAGGGGGACAAGTCTGTACTATGAGGAGGGTGTTCAAGGGTTTCTCAGCCCATTTCTTCCTGACCTGTTATTGATTTCCGGTCAACAACCCCGGAACCCATTGGGCACTAATTTTTCTGAAGTCAAGATGATCAGTGATAACGGATTAAACACTCCCATAGCTGATACCCACTTCTGATGAGATTTCTTCAACAGTTAACTGGCAATCACATTCAATAAGCTCTTGAACGGCATGGATGTTGTCGTCTGTAAGACTTGTCCTTGGGTATTGATCATGACCTTCGTTTTTGACATGTTCTCGCCCACCCTTAAATTCTCTGGCCCATGTATACACACGATTCTGAGACAGTGTACTGTCCCCAAACTGTGCCTTCAATTGAATAAAAATTTCCGAGGGTTTAACGCCCTCATAAGTTAAAAACTTTATGATGATGCATTGTGCAACAGATGAATGTACCTTTTGCTCGGTCATCGCTGTACTGACGACAGAACCAAGCTTGCTCGTTAACCAATTTAGTTCCTCCACTCCTCACAAACCAAACATCAACTGCACTCTACATCATCTAGCTAGGAACTGTGTGGTAAGCAGAATAACAAAATTACTGTTTATATTTGATCCACCCTCGTGTGTATATATATATATATAGAGGATTATGTAAATAAATATTTTCTAGATTATTATAAATGTGTTGTAGACAGTATAATTCTGCATATTATTATTTTTTTTTCCTTTTTCCTTTCATATGGAAAATATATAACACCAGGAAAGCAACTCCTTAACCGTTATTTTACAAAATGCATTTCAATCTATTTTTCATATAATATTTCGCATAAAAAATGAGAAAGCAATAGTGTATAGAATTGCACTGCCTACAACTTGAAATATAACCTTGAGTTTATTATCTTCTGTGATAAAAATTAGTAATCAGAAATTATTATATAATATTAAAAAAGTAGCCTACCTCTTTTTTATTGGAAAGTGACACTTCAGAATTTTCATTTACATTCACTTGAATGCTTTCAATATTTGCTTTGGGTACCTATGAATTAAAAAGTCAATTATTTATATGGTAATCTAAATAATAAAAGAAATATGATAAAAAATTCATGGTTTATGTTTGAATTTGTTACATACTGTATATCTTAGAAATTTATATTTGTTTTATATATGTTAAAGAATTAGTTTGTACATGAAATCCACATTTAACTATAAAAAAACTAAGAAAACTTCATCCCTGACTGAAGCATAGATGACTTGTGAACTTGCTTTAGATTGCTGGAGCACTAAATTAAAGCCACTTGTCACTGTGCATAAATAACATATTCTTATTTTTGTTCTAAAATTTCCTTAACTTTCATAATAAACATTGTAAAAGGTATAATTCTTTAATGGATTATACCTTGCAGTGACATTGCTTGTATCGCCCAGTCTTAAAAATCAATGTAGATAAAACCAAAGTTTTGGTCACAGATGGATCACAAGCCAACATTCACCTTAATTGAACAAGTGCAAGAATTCAAATATTTGGGATTATTGGTCCAAGAGAGGAAAGTGTCATCTACCTATGACATAAATAGCGCTATTGGTCAGGCAACCTCGACATTTGCCTCACTAAAATGGTGTTTATGGTGGAAAACTTGTAAGGAACCAAGTCTGAGCTTTATTTTTATTTTACTTTTATTTTGCTTTCATTATATTTTGTTTGGGGCTTATGTTTAGTTAAGACGAAGTTTCCTCACCATTCACCTTAGTAACTTAAAAATAGAAGAAAAACCAACTCACCGACGAAAGAAAAGCGCCGTAGAAAAACTCGCGCACACTTGCACGGAAAAAAGTAAGTCCGCACCGAGAAAAAGGGGGGGAAGACCCCACAACCCAGTTAGGAATCGCTAAACCTTAAAAGAATAAAGCATCCCGATAATTGTTAAAAAGAATAATGTAAAAGGTTAGCGAAGTATTGTCGGAAAATAATCTGCCAGATAAACAAGAAAAATTTAATGTTACAGATAAGTATGTAAATGAGGAGAGTGATCTCATTCAGAATTGTGACGTCACCTCACACTATAAAGCCTCTAACTCAAGTGAAAACGAACGAGGTGAATTCCTGATAGCAACGAGCTTTGGTGAGCTCCGTAGCAGTGAACGAGAGAGGTGTCCGATAGGATTTTGAAGTTATTCGATTTGTGGATCGACGATTATAGAAAGTCTTGAGAGTTTGAGGAAATAGGTTCCTAGTATATTGAGGTGACGATTAGGATCTTTAATTTATAAGAATTATTGTTTATAAGTTAATTCTTTGATTTTGTCGAATTCCAAAGGGGAATAGAATTAAGTTAGAAATAGATTGATTTGAGTTTGTCGGATTGATTCTTGTTGAATTTCATTGAATAAATTATTGTTTGATTTTTACTAAATACTGTATATAGTTTATTAATAGAAGTTTAATTAAATATTTGATTTTGTTATTGACAAACTTTGTCATTATTTAATTCGGTGAAAGTCCAGGCCTGGCACACTAACGCGAATCCGCGTAAAGTACCCGTTAGGGAACGGCTATTTCCGGCACACAGTAGTGTCGATAATCGTTGGAAAGTCGGAAAAATAATATAGTACTTTACAAACTAACATTGCACTCAAGACTAAAATTTACCTATTTTGGATGTTAATACTACCAATTCTTCTCTACGGATCTGAAACATGGACTTTACTCAAACCAGATCTGAAAAAACTCGAGATTTTCCAAATGTGATGTCTGCAACAGATCCTGGGTGTTATCCTTCATGATCGCATACAAAATGAAATTATTCGGACCTATTGTGACAATCAGCCAACCACTGAAGAGACTGTCCAACTGAAAAGATTGAGACGGTTTGGCCATGTCTGTAGAATGGACGCCAGCTGAATACCATATAAGATGCTCTGGTGGAAATGCCCTGTGGGCTGTTAAATACAGAGAGAGGGACCTAAAAAGACATGGTTCAACCAAATCAAGAAGGATCTGCAAAATCTGTGACTAAGCCTCAATGATGCCAAAGCTATATCCAGGGACTGAAAAGTGTGGAAGGCCAACATTAGTGCTGTCTGAATTCCTGCAGCACCTACAGCTGCATATGGGCTCCAGAGGAAACCCCGTCCCAATGCTAACTAAGGGATGAATGAATGAATCATAAACTCTGCAAGGTATTATTAAAGTATAATACATTAATGTGGCATTTCTCAACTTTCTAAGCCCAAGGACAGTAAAATGTTTAAAAAAAGAGGCCTACATAATTTAGTGGTCTGTAGAATTTTTTCAAACTTGTGTGAGTATTATAAACTTTTAGGACTTACAGAGCCATTAATAACATAATAAGTCTAAAAATATTTTGAATACATGTGGAGACATAAAAGTGAATCATCATTGAACAAAGTTTTAATTTAATAGTTGGTGAGGTCACCAAACTTGCTTATCAGTGCCAAATCGTATGTGGGAGTGTTGAATACAGAGACAACTCTCTCCAGTTACAACAGTTAACCCGATTTATTGTACCAAAAATGTATCTCACAATATCTTACAACAATAATACACTTTTAACAGGCAGTGGAGGCCAAATCTTCTGAGTCCCTTATTTTTGATGACAGAGGTTCAAAGAGGAAAGTTCTCAGATGTTTTCACAGGAGTTGATGGCCCCGGGGTGTAGCAAGGAAGTTTGAAGAGGATACTTAGTTTATGATGAGAATAATCCTTTAAAGACAGGAGTAGCATAGCACATTCAAAAGCACAAGAGAGAAGCTCTCTTCCCCCTGAATTTGGATTTTTATAGCTTTTGTTTTGCATCCTAAATCAAATGTTCCTATAGGTCAATTCCAACTCACCTCCACTTTCCAATTGGTCTCCACTCATTATGAAATGTCACGAGATGAGTCAACAAGATCACGAGAACCCAGATCACGAGATGAGTCAACAAGATCACGAGATGAGTCAACTGACAATTCAATCCCCATCAAAGATGTTCGATCTTAGGACTTACATTATTCCGTTGTCTAAATTTGAGAAGTACATTTTTCTAAGAATTTTCTTCAAACTTGTTCTTTTATGAACGTGAAATTTTCTATTTTCCTATCCCTTTGTTTTTTGCCAGTTTTTATAAAATATAATTATTATTATTTTTTCCTTTTATACAAGAAAACGAAATTTAATTTTTCTGTATGTGTGGTCCCAGTCCACTTCTGGAGCCTCACAAGTTTACTTTCAATTTAATTAAGTGCGCTGTGGACCACCTGTCCCAGCGTTGAGAAATGCTGCATTAACCTATATAAGTCAAGGTATGTATGGTTAGTTTATTGAGAAAAATGGAAAAAGAAAATCAGAGTATTAAAAAAATTTGGAAAGAACTTTACTGTATTTCAAATGTCACGTAGTGTGTGCTCACTTGTTTACAAAAAAAATTTCTTATTGACTTATCAGGAGTCAAAGATCATCCCCATATCACTTGATAAATTTATATGTTTTAATTTTATTGTTTCCAGAGTTATTTTAATTCCATTATTCTTAAATAATAATATTTTAAAAATGTGAAAAGTTTAGAAAAGACTATTTATTAGTGTGTTTTAATTTTTCCAGCAACTTACATGATTACAATGTATAAAAATAAAATTCTCAAATTGTTAGTTTTTAAGTAGCTAATTAAAAATTGTTGAATAAATTACTATTATAATCATATAATAATCTTAAATAATAATATATGCATAATTACTTCTTTCTCTTCTGATTGACTTGGTTCTGTTATTTCAACTTGACTTGGTTTTGTAGCTTCAGTTTTACTTGGTTCTATTTCCTGGACTAGAGGAGGACTTGCAACTGAATCTGTCTATATTTTAAAATAAATATAAGCTTGTATATTGATATAAATGATAAAAATTTAGTAAATTATTTCATTAGCATATTTGATTGAAGTTAGCATAAGATAAATAAAAACAGTATTTTTGGTTAACTTTATATTTAGTATAAATAATTACTGACTTAAAAGTAAAAATAAAAATAAAATAAGTAAAAAGACAAAAAAATATTTATTATTGTATTTTAAATTATGTTGATTATAATTCTGACTTAAAAACTTATTTTTAGATTATTTTCAAAGAGATTCTGAATGAAGTTNTTTTAAAAAAATTAATTTTATAATCTGGATTTATTAGTAAATCAACTATTCATTCCTCTTTGAAATAAATTTTTATAGTAAAATGTTATTTTTTTAAATATATTAAGATACTGTACTGATTATTTTTTAAAAAGTTATTGAGTTTTAATAATTTATCTTTGCCTTAAATAAAGAGAGAATCAGAGTAGGCAAACTAAAGTATAGGACAGATATATTGAAAGAATTCATTTATTGAAAAGCTCAATAGAATATTCTGCATACAAAATCTTCAAAACTGAAAATATTCTTGCAAGAAATTTCAAGGTTTCAAAATATAACGATGGCTTCATATTGTGCTTCTATGGGATCATAATTTATGGAAAATTCTTATTGATGTAATCTAAAGTTTGTTTGAAAGACTTAAATATTATCAGATATGATCCAATTTTTAATCTTTATTGGAATAATTCTAAATGCAATATTTCTCTCTTGTTCAAACTGTTTAAATAAAATTAAAGTATAAATGAAAGAACATTTCAATAGTTTTTTGTATATTGCACCTTTCTTAGAAAAAAATGAAACTTTTCAAAAGAATCTTAACTGCTTTTTGTTTAAAGTTTTATATAGAATGTACAGTACAGTAAAATTTGAAAAATTAACTGTTGATTCTTAATCAATTAAATCATTAATGATACATATTCAAATATTCTCAAATTCTAAATGTAGAAATTTTAAATTAAATATTTTGTTATTGCAGTTAAAACTAGGAATGTTTAAAAATATGGTTTTTATCAGAAAATTTTCCCAAAATTTTTAAATCAAAACTTATTTATAATCAACCAAGAAATACAACTCAGACATTTGATTATATGAGGGGAGTCTGATATTAAAGGTACAAGCCAAAATTACATTATTAAATATTTTCTTTAATTATAAATGTACATTCCACAAAAACCAATAAACAAAATCATACTTTTGTTTATTTCTCGACATAATCGCCATAAACGTTGAGACATTTATCCCAGCGTGACACCAGTTTGAACATTCCTTCACAATACTGTTGCTTGAAGTAGTCCAGAACGATGTTTTCCAATTCCTCCTGATCCGTAAAGCGTTTCCCCGCCAAAAATTTCTTTAAAGGTCCAAATAAATGAAAATCCAAGGGAGCTAAATCTGGACTATACTCCACACGTCAAATCAAACCAAACTGTGGTTGGCACAGCGGAATTGGAAGGTCCTGCAACATCCTCCATATAGTCCAAGTTTAGCCCCTCCCGGTCAGATTTTTATTTACTTGGACCTTTAAAGAAATTTTTGGTGGGGAAATGCTTTGCAGATCAGGAGGAATTGGATGACACCATTCTTGAGTACTTCAAGCAACAGTCCTGTAAGGGATGTTCAAACTGGTATCAAGCTGGGATAAATGTCTCAACGTTTATGGCAATTATGTCGAGAAATAAACAAAAGTATGGTTTTATTTATTGGTTTTTGTGGAATGTATTAAATATTTTCTTTAATTATAAATGTTAGTGTAAGTTTGGCCTATATCTTTAATATCAGACTCCCCTCATATAAAATATAGTTTCCCAAAGACAAAAGCATTTAAAAATCATATTTAAACAACAATAAAATTAAAAATATTAATAATGCTAATTCCAAAATTTTTGTTTGAATTTTTGGAAATTAATTATGGAAAGACAATATAATACATATATACTGTGTTATTCAATTTTTGATTTCCCCATATGCTTTCATTATTTTAACACATTAAGCAACATGTATTACAAATATGCAACACACACAGCTATTCACTCAGGCCATGTGTTTGTAGAAATGCAACACATACTAAATATTGAAATCTGTGCTGTGTTACTTTGGTATATAACATTATACCAAAGTAACACAGCACAGATTATATTAGTTACATTATATTTACATGCTAGCCATGTAAATATAATAGAACTACTTAGAGCATGGCCTGTGGAAATGGAAATTGTACTTGGCCCAATAAATTTCTATTAGCATTCTATCATATTAAAAAAACTTTATTTTTTTCCCCTATAAAATATGAGAAATATGCAAAATTTGTTTTTCTAAAGTTTTTCTTGTACAATGAATGTGAATAAGTACAATATCATGAAAATATAAAGCACAAAACAATTTCAATTTTCTTTTTGTAAACAATAATGGTAAAAAAAACCAATAAGTATATTATTTTAGTAGTTATTCTATTTTTCTTAGATTTGTATCAGTCCATTTATGCAACCTACAATTTATACATTCATGTGGTAAAAGTTCTGTTTAATTTAGAACCTGATGAGCATAAAAGATGGCATAACATGATCAGAAAAAAATCATTCAGGCCATGGGTTGCAAATGCCTACAAATAGAGAAAAAAATGAAAAATGTTTTTTAACAAAGAGGACAAAATCATTAAATGGCCATAACTTTTGTGCTATTTTGAATATAAAAATGATCATGGTCCGGTGTGATATTTTATGCTGCTCTATTGTGGTGCTTAATGTGTTAATTTCTATATATACATATCCAGTATATAGATATACATATATATGTATATGTATAAATTATTATATTATTACCTTTTCAGGAATACTTTCTTGCTTAGGAATTGCTTCTTCCAATTTTTCTGGAGACTGCTGTAAAAATCAAGATGTTTTAAAAAAATTAATTTTATAATCTGGATTTATTAGTACCTGTGATTATAATGCACTATTTTAGCCTTTCTAGAAAGAAAAGCTTCATAAAATCTATAGTTTTATAAAAATGACAATAGTGAAAAAGATATTTGTTCTGTTTGCTCTTCTTGAAACATTAGTTAAAAGTTTAACTCAAGATTGAGAATTATTCAATGCATCACAGTCACTCAGGATCATCCAAATATCAATCAAATTTTTTACATATTTAAGAATTCATTAATATAATATCAAATTTTTTAATTTAAGCCATATTTAAAAGCTTATTATATTCGAAGTTTAATTATAAATATAGAAAAATGATGTTGCCCCAATTAAAACATCTTTTTTGACAGTAAAAATCAAGACAACTTAATAGTGGCTTCCTATAAATATCTTGCAGCAATTTATTTTTACATTTAAAAAAACAATTTTTCTAAATATGTTCATGAAATTTTACTGTTTCTTTAACTTTCTCCTTAATTTAAATATTCATTAATTATTTAACTACGATTTAGTTTATTTACTGAATATAATAACATAATTTACAAGCTCTGCCATTCATAACAACTTATAAACTAAGCTGTTAAAAAATAACAAGAACCAATGAAAACCAGTAGGAAATTCTAATGGTTTTGAGATGTAAAATCAATAACAATTTTTATCGGTATTTTGTTGACTTTTACTGAAATGCTCAAACTAATTGCCAGCTTTTTTATTAGTGTCTATGTTGTTGCTGGACTTTCCCGCATTCATCTCTAGTAATTGCTATCATTACCATTAAGTCTTCAGATTGGTTCCACCCCCTTAATATCTCCTGAACCAATGATCCAATTTTTCTGAAAATTTCAAGAAACATTTCTCCCTAATAAATAAAACTCCCTGCAAAATTTCAGAAAATTTCTCAACAAAAGGCACAGGAGTTAAGCTTAAAAGTGGGTGAAAAAAATCATGTCCCTCATAAACACACACACAATAACATCAAAACATACAAAAACTTCCCAATGTTTTTTTGCATTTCTCAATATTTCAAGATCTCAAGTCCAAAAATATAAAAATCTTGGAAGGTCATTTTTTGAACAATTGTCATACTTTCCCTCAATCATATAACAGCCAGAAAAGTAAACAAACATTCTACTGGTATATATGCTATTGGTCTATGAAAGCTAATGGAATTTTATTATATTTATTGGAAAGACATTAAAAATTCTAGAGATTACAACAATTAAAATATATTTATATAAGAAATCTTATATATGTTATTAAATTTGAACTTATACAATCAAAGACACCACATGTTTCAATGTTCCCATTCTTAAATCTCTTGTTTATATAATAAAACTTAATTTAAAGCAATATCCTTAGAGAGTGATGTAAATTGACCTCTTGATAAATTAGTCAATTACTGTAGATAGAAAACCATCTTATAGTATATTAATGATTCCAATTTATTTTAAACTTTAAAACTTTTAAATAAATATCATTTACATGAAAATAATTTTTAAAATTGTTGCAATTAAATGTTTTATTTAATTTAGTTACTGATTTTAACAGTAGAATTTTTGAGATTGAAAAATTAGTGTAGGTACAACTACAATATATAAACATGTCAATGCCTGATGATTATAGAGGCAAATGATAACTGGATTAAACTGGGCTATATCTAGTGCCAAAATAACCTGTATTTAATAATTATTAGTAGTGACGTAAAGCCCAATTTAATCTGGTGGCTTTAATACAGCTACACTTTTAAGAGAATATGAAATTTGATGAGTAAGAAAATAGCTATTAAAAATCTTTACATGTAGAAAGTAATAACTGTAAATAACTACATTTTTAAATTTGTAAATGTAAATAACTAGTTTCACACTTACAAAATATATTTTATTATAATAGAACATGTTATATTTTCAAATATTTATACATTAATTCACTGCAAATATCTATTCATGTTAACGTTGAAAAAGATAAAAATAAAACTCAAAATCAGTCACGAGTTTGTTATTAAAAATAATAATGAATAAGATAATTTATGTCTAGACTGTAATTTTGTATTCAATACTCTTGTTAACAATATACATATTGTTTTTACATAGAAATTTAGATCCAGTAGAGCAGGGGTGTCCAACCTTTTTGTTTCTCTGGGCCGCATTGGAAGAAGTCAAGGAGTTTTGGGCCACAAGTATATATAATATATACTTGTGGCCCAATATACAAGTATATTTAAGGATTAACATGTCTAGATTATAATAATAAGTATTAAAACTTTATCACGAAACAGGATATTTTAAAAAATTACTTCTACAGACACTTTCAATTTTTACTTAGAAATAGATAAATTCATTTATTTGATAAAACGCAAATATTTGGTTTATTTGAGTCTCTGATTAATAAAAAGCGACGAAACACCATTTTAAAGTGCATTTTTATTCAACTAATATATTTATAAATGATATGTAGCCCCAAAAGTAGCCAAAGCGCCAAATGATATTTTTTTACGTTAAACTAAAAAAAGTAGCCACATTTGGCGCAATGTAGCCAAATCTTGCAACGCTGGAAGGAATACTAAATAAAGCTGGAGTTTTGACTCAAAGGATTATAGAGCCAAATTCGGAAAAAGAAGAGAAAGGACAAAAGATAAAGAAGTGAGAAAGGTTGGAAAATTAAGACTCAATATTTGCCTAACAGAAGAACTATTTAACCTTTCTGACAACTTTTTATCTTTTGTCCTTTCTCTCCTTTCACCAAATTTGGGTCTATAATCCTTTGAGTCACAACTCCAGCTTTATTTAGTAATCCTTCCTCATTCACACATCTCCAAGTACATGAAAATATTTCATTTCCACTCAAAACTAAAATATGAATAAAGGTTTATGGCTTTGTGAAACTTCTTTTCTGAGTTTATGCCGTTGAAATAAATAAATAATAAAAAATTAAAACATTTGTCGGTTTTGTTTACACCTTTATTGGGCCGCATTGGAACTTGCATTGGGCCGCATGCGGCTCGCACACCCCTGCAGTAGAGCTTATTGATCAAAATTTTTATATTTAAATATTATTTATCTGAATTTTTTCTGATTAAACAAAAGTTAACAAACAACTCTGACCAAGGCATCAAGTGCTTGTATAGGTCCTAGGGATAGTGTATTTCCTTTTGCTCTTAGAAAGCCCTATAATCTTTTGTTTTTTGACCAAATGAAATATGTAGAAGTTATTTTTATTAATAAAAAGTTGTCTTAAAGAATTTATTTTCTCTTAGTAAAAATACTATTAATTCTTTAGGAATCGCTACAGTTTGCTAAGTTTTCTCTGGACCCAGGAAAATTCTCCAGCTTCCCTCCTCACTATCCTTTACAATAATAATAATACATTTTCAGTTAATTGCTTTATATATTTAACATTTTAAAAGATTAAAGACTGTTTTGCTCGAAAAATTTGTGATTCTGGTTCTTCATTGTTTAACTTCAAGCAATATTTACAAAAAGTAGATATTAATTAATGTTTTTAAAGTTATTGAATCCAGAAAGTCTAAAAATCCCAAAAATAATTGAATAATTCTATTCAAAACAGTATAGACAAAAAATAAAGTATATATAATGTTATTTATAAAAATATGAACTTCACTTAATATTCTTTGAAATCAAAGACTATTAAAAAAATATTGTTTTCTGTTTAGCTGTCAGTTTTATTGTATATGTATGTATGTATACAGCAAGTTCTCACTTATCATCATCAATAGGTTCTTTGAAACTGCAACATTAAGCAATAACAATGAAAACAATTTTACTAAAGGCTAAATAATATAAACAAGATATAATTCAGCTATGATTCAAAGTGGATCATGTTTGCAACTTCCAGTCAATAATAGCACTAGGATTTTTATTCTGGGAGGACAGAATATTGTTTTAGTATATCAGGTAAACATTTTATCATCAAACAAACTAATTTTTAAAATTAAGCTATTAATTTTCAGTAAGATGTATAAGCAGAAAGAAGTTGTGAGAATGTGTAATTAATTAGCAAACAATCAATTTACATTTAAAATACTACCCAACAATGGTTATAGATAGATTGAATAAATTATTTCAGGGTGGGTAGATAGGTGGGTGAAATTGTAAGGTGGGCTGTAGGGTAGGATGGACAATGCTAGAGTGGGCTTGCCCCACCCTAGTGTCCTCTAGCATTTATTTTTCATCTCGTACAATCCATTTTATTGTTTATAAAGAAATTTCAATAACAATAATTGTAAATGTACTTGTATTTTTTCCTTGATGACATTAAGTGAGGACTTGCTGTATAAATATGTGTGTATGTGTGTGTGAATTTACCCTGCATTTTGCTGATATAGCTAAACAGGAAAATAATAAAAATAATATAGCTATTTTTCCTATAATTTTTTGCTTGTTATTTTCATTAAAGTACTTAAAATTTTATAAANATGCAAAGCTTTTTTTTCAGTTTACAGCAGTATTTATTACACAAAATTTAAGTAAAGCTTAACATGCCGATCTTGCCCCGATCTCCCCTAACGTTGAATTTATGCCAATTTCCACCACAACTAAAGCTTTAATACAGAGGAGTAAACTTATGTTGAGTTGACACACTTATCTTACGTTTAACAATTGTTCATTCTCACTCGTTTAATAACTTTATTTTATTAAGCAAAAAGTAAAACAAAGAAAAAACCAAAATGATATAAATCGTTATAAGAAAAAATGGTTTTAAGTTATACATAAGAAATTAAAATAACATGAAGTTTTCTTATGAAAAGTACTAATAAAAGATAAATGTGTATACTTGTGTGTTTATTTGTATAGTGAAATCTACTAATGTGACCAGCTAAGATGAGCATTGTCAGTGGTCACATTTACATGTTTGACTGTATATTATAATGCGTTGTCATTTTTTAAAACGTTTTGTGTCCTCGACAAAATACGTTTATTTCATATGACTTGTTCAGAGGATCTTGTTTGGCAGTTTATATTTCATTGCCTATGCATTTTCTACTTCTAAATTATTTGACAGAAGTAGTATGCATTTGATACATCCTGGGTTATAAAAATTAATTAGTTTTAATTAGTATCTAAATTTAATATAACAACTTTAAAAAAAAAAAAAAATTTTGAATTATATCGAAATGAAGACAGATACAGTATAGATTATATTTAATTTGTATAGGAATTTAATATAAATTATTAACACAACATGTTGGGCTGTGAGTATTTTTTTATCTGCAGATAATATATGATTGGCTGTTAGTTTTTAACGAAAATGTGATTTGTTAGTATTTTATATAAGTTACTTTTTAAAAAAGAATTAGTTTTATATTTAAGCTGTGATCATTGGGATGTACAGTTTTCTGGTTACTTACGGAGACTATAAAATATACTCATCTTCAGTTCTGTATTGTACTTTGGACGCTTTCATTTCCGTGGTAAAAAATTGATGTTTCCAATAATTTTCCATTTATCCTCCGCTATTTCAAAGTCAAAGATATTTGGAAAGAAGAAGGAAAATACGGTTTTATAATTGTTGGCGAGGATGGAGGAATTAACGAAGTATGTAATGGATTATACGGTTCGTTCGAACGGTGTGCGGAAGATATGAGAGAAATATGTTTAGAAAATGATAAGAAAACTTTAGTAG